>NC_081517.1:45495278-45692778 GCF_030273125.1 Centropristis striata | reverse complement strand
AGACAAAAACATGTGATTAAAGAAGCTGTGAAGGTGCACTGAGGAAAACAACAACTACTGGACCAAAAAAGACACAAAAAGAACAAAAAAGACGTAAAATAACCAATAAAGAGACACAAAATGACCAAAAAAGACGTAAAATAACCAATAAAGAGACACAAAAAGAACAAAAAAGATGTACAATTACCAATGAAAAGACAAAATTGATAATTATTATGGTTATTATCAATAAAAACATGTTAAATGTCTAGATATCAGCTGTTAAATTAAACTCTTATCAGATATTTTTGTTGTTATCATTATATTTGTCCAAATTATTTAGACCGTAATCACTTAGCAAGAGTATTGACATACTAAGTGACGGATTTAACACGGAGACTCAACTGTGGCCGCTAACTGTGCACAACGTCAGCAGCTGATGATAAACAAACCAGCATGGCTAATTATACACAGCGTCTCCTGATCATAAACATAGTGATTTATCCGGCATCACTAACTGTGCACAGAGTGTCTGGTGATCGCTAAGTAAAAACCTTAAGAAGAGCTTCCGGCCCCCGTGGCTCGTTAAGAAGAGCCTCCGGCCCCCGCGGCTCGTTAAGAAGAGCCTCCGGCCCCCGTGGCTCGTTAAGAAGAGCCTCTGGCCCCCGCGGCTCGTTAAGAAGAGCCTCCGGCCCCTGTGGCTCGTTAAGAAGAGCCTCAGGCCCCCGTGGCTCGTTAAGAAGAGCCTCTGGCCCCCGCGGCTCGTTAAGAAGAGCCTCCGGCCCCGCGGCTCGTTAAGAAGAGCCTCCGGCCCCTGTGGCTCGTTAAGAAGAGCCTCAGGCCCCCGCGGCTCGTTAAGAAGAGCGTCAGGCCCCCGCGGCTCGTTAAGAAGAGCCTCCTCTTCTTAGCCTAGCCGCCGCCGCTAACTGTGCACAATGTCAGCAGCTGATGATAAACAAACCAGCATGGCTAATTATACACAGCGTCTCCTGATCATAAACATAGTGATTTATCCGGCATCACTAACTGTGTCTGGTGATCGCTAAGTAAAAACCTTAAGAAGAGCCTCCGGCCCCCGCGGCTCGTTAAGAAGAGCCTCCAGCCCCCGCGGCTCGTTAAGAAGAGCCTCCGGCCCCCGCGGCTCGTTAAGAAGAGCCTCCGGCCCCCGTGGCTCGTTAAGAAGAGCCTCTGGCCCCCGCGGCTCGTTAAGAAGAGCCTCCGGCCCCCGCGGCTCGTTAAGAAGAGCCTCTGGCCCCCGCGGCTCGTTAAGAAGAGCCTCTGGCCCCCGCGGCTCGTTAAGAAGAGCCTCCGGCCCCCGCGGCTCGTTAAGAAGAGCCTCCGGCCCCCGAGGCTCGTTAAGAAGAGCCTCGGCAACACTGCTTCACCAGCTTTTACAAATGTTGCGTGTTGTTGTGGCGTCCAGTACTACGTCACATCCTGCTTAGCGTTCTATCCAATCAGCAACCAGGCTGTTTACAGGGAGAATAAAGACCCTGCTCTACTACAGGGACTAAAGAAGTCCTGACAAAAGTCCTCTAGGACGGCTCGTATTCAGATTAGGGAGTTTTGCTGAGTGAAACCGCCTCATTCTGGGTATTGGACCGTAGTGGAAACAGCCTTTATTGACTCGTGTCTTTAATAATTCAGTTTCTCTGGGCAGCAGCATATAAACTCCAGTATTCTCTCTTTATTCTGCTCATATAGAGATGTTAAATGAAGTGCAATGTTGCAAAATGTGTGTTTGTGTTTAAGAGTGAACAGATAGATGAAGCCAGCGATGCTGCAGAGCTTTAAAAGGACTTCAGTCCCCTTTATGCAGGAGCGTCTTCATTAAACACACATATCAGCTGCCAGGAGGCGGCCATTACCTCAGAATATTACAGCTCCACTCTCCTCCTCCTCCTCCTCCTCCTCCTCCTCCTCCTCCTCCTCCCTCTCTCCTGGATTTATCCTGATACCTCTCTCTCTCTCTCTCTCTCTCTGCCAGTAGGAAGGTGTGATACGCAGCATTAGCACCACGTTTTTCTTCTTTACAACCTGCAACAAAGAAAACAGAGCCTGAGACAGGAACAGTGTCTCTGAGTTCCCTCAGTGCTGTTAAAGATGTTTGGATGCTTTAATTAGAGAGAAAAACCTTAAAACCTCTCAGAGTGTGTCAGCTGTTGACTTACAGCACTGTGATGCCCCCCCCCCCAGCGTCCCGTGGGGTTGTAGTGTGTGTATTGCATAGTGTGTGTGTTGTATAGAGTGTGTGTTGTATAGAGTGTGTGTTGTAGAGTGTGTGTTGTATTATATCTCAGCGTAGCAGCGTAGTAGTCCGTGTTGAATGGTAATTTCCTGCTGAGTCAGCAGCCGTCCATACAGCAGATCTGTCACAAGTTAGAGGCTGAGGAGGACTGGGGTGTGTGTGTGTGTGTGTGTGTGTGTATGTGTGTGTGTGTGTGTGTGTGTGTGTGTGTGTGTGTGCGTGTGCGTGTGTGTGTGTGTGGTATTTTATGTCAGTGAACTAAACTAAAACGTGTGTTCAGCTCCTGTGTGATGACATCACACCTCTAACGTTTAGATTAATTCACTTCCAATGGGCGGACCAGCGTCACCATGGCGTCGCCATGACGATTACACACGTTATTGACCATACGCCTGCGTCACGGTGAACTACGCCTCAAATACGTGACATGAAGACCATGTGACTGTTAACAACTATTGTACATGAGCTAGAGCAGCTATTCTCAACCTTGGGGTCGGGACCCCAGTTGGGGTCGCAAGATGATTTCTGGGGGTCGCCAAATCATTTTGGAAGTCAGCTCTGTCTCCACTGTGTTAAAGTGTTCATGTGTTAATGTGTTTTAGTCTTTTTGGTCATTTAATGTCTTTTTTTGGAATTTTTTTGTGTTTTTTTGTCATTTTGTGTCTTTTTTTGGTGATTTTGTGTCTTTTTGTGTCATTTTCTGATCATTTTGTGTCTTTTTTTGGTCATTTTGTGGTCAATTTGTTTCCTTTTTTGTAATTTTGTGGGGGTTTTTTAGTCATTTTGTCTTTTTTGGTCATTTTGTGTCTTTTTTTGTGATTTTGTGTCTTTTTTAAGTAATTTTCTGTGTTTTTTGGTCATTTTGTCTCTTTTTTGGTCATTTTGTGTCTTTTTTGGTTATTTTGTGTCTTTTTTTGGTCATTCTGTTTATTTTTTTGGGTGATCTGAACTGTGTGTGTGAGATTGTGTTCAGTGAGCGGGGGTCGCGGACAACATGCATGTTAAATTGGGGGTCGCGACTCAAAAAGGTTGAGAACTACTGAGCTAGAGGACAGGCTGTGAGTGTTTGTGGAGTCTAACAGCGAGGATCATCGTCTCAATCTACAAATAATTATTTACTTTATGATGACGAATTTTTATATCATCATCACAATCAATTAGTGTTATTGTTCTCCAGATGGCCACAAATCTGTCTGTTCTTCGGTGAAAATATGTCGTCTAAAAACATATTCCTCATCCATAAATCTGGTCGATTGGTTCCGAGGGTTCAAAGTCCAGATCAGCAATAAAATCATCAGCGCTGTTTTCATCAGATCTCTTCCGTCACTTCCTGCTGAGCTCCTCCGCTATAGATATATATGTATATAGATAGATAGATATGCCTCCGCTATAGTCGTCTTCACCATGATTTATAAGTTCTGGAAAAGTCCCATGATGCATTGCGACACTCCCACATGGATTCTGATGCATTTCATTGGCCAAGAGACCGAAAATAGGTGGAAAAAACTACAAATACTACAAAACCACGTATCCTCTTTCCTCTTTAATGGTAGAATAACACAACAGGCCCAACAGGTTTTAATGGTAGAGATGAGGTAATGCTTTCCCGCCTTAAACGGGTTAATCATCAGCTGAGGTGTACACACAATGTCCAGGTGTGAACTTAACTTGCTGTTTGGTAGGTTTACCTGCCTGCAGACGCCATAATCTCATCACCGCTGAATATTCAGCAGCCATGTGGAAGACTCAGTCTCTTCACCATGTGATCCCATCAGAACTTCTACCGTTTATCCCAATTCGGCACCTATGCTCAGTCCCATTATGTTTTACAGACATTTGTAGTTAGCTAATAAGGTAAAACATTTAGTTTATGCTGCATTTTGCTGACTTTTACTTCCCAACGTATCATGACAGGTACTTCCATCAAAACCGCCTGATTAAGCCTCAGGTTTAGGCGGGAAAAACTTTAAGTACGTACAAGATGCTGTGTGTGTGTGTGTGTGTGTGTGTGTGTGTGTGTGTGTGTGTGTGTGTGTGTGTGTGTGTGTGTGTGTGTGTGTGTGTGTGTGTGTGTGTGTGTGTGTGTGTGTGTGTGTGTGTGTGTGTGTGTGTGTGTGTGTGTGTGTGTGTGTGTGTGTGTGTGTGATCCCTGTGGATGTGGACTTAGAGAAAGAGAGGAAGGAGAGCAGCAGTAGCCTTTAAGATTACGCAACATTATGCAGCTTTCCACTGTGTGTGTGTGTGTGTGTGTGTGTGTGTGTGTGTGTGTGTGATCCCTGTGGATGTGGACTTAGAGAAAGAGAGGAAGGAGAGCAGCAGTAGCCTTTAAGATTACGCAACATTATGCAGCTTTCCACTGTGTGTGTGTGTGTGTGTGTGTGTGTGTGTGTGTGTAATCTCAGGGCTCCTCTCTGATGTAACGGATGGACACATAAACAGGTTTTAGAGCCTTTTAAGCACACAGTTGCATAAGAATGAAGTTTGAAGTGCGGAGTATTCTTGGAGGATTTACAGTCTGACGCCAGAATATAAAAATATAATCTGGCAACGTTTTAAAACATGCAACGAGCGACAAGAAACGGGCAACGGAGAGAGAGATCCATCAATAATGCTCTTTAATGAAATGAGCAACGGGAGACAACAGAGACACGGCGCCGCGGAGACGTTGTCATGACAACAGGAAGTGTTAACAGAACCCTGCACAGGGATTACACCGTCTCTTTAAATGATGATGTCACCAGTGTTAGTCTACCAGTGAGCCACTTTATAACTAATGATTGATCCTCATCAATCATCAGAAGGAACTTCCAGTCAGTCAAAGGTCTGGAGAAGGTGTTTGATATTGGCCGTTTCCATGGTTACCTTCACCGCTATGTAGAGATTATAAAGTCCATACAAAGTAAAGCATATTAAGATCATAACTCATATACAACAACTTCCTTACTTACTACTAATAATCAATATTTTTTCTTCTTTAGCTAACTTCTTGGCTAAGTATTTATCTAAGTAGCTTGTTAAGCTAACTTCTTGGCTAGGTATTTAGCTAAGTAGCTTGTTAAGCTAACTCCTTAGCTAACTTCTTGGCTAGGTATTTAGCTAAGTAGCTTGTTAAGCTAACTCCTTAGCTAACTTCTTGGCTAGGTATTTAGCTAAGTAGCTTGCTAAGCTAACTACAATAACTTATTCTGAGGTTATTGAGGGAAAACTCTTAGTTAATGTCTCACTGGTTGTATAATAAGGCCATGCAGAATAAGGCATTAATAACTACTGAATAATGACTCATTAAGAGACAATATGTTACTGATTTACATGCTAATAAGCAACTAATTAATGTTGAATATGTGTTCCCTTATATAAAGTGTTACGGAAGAAGAGGGGTTTCTGGGATCAGTTCCCGTTGCTTCTTACCTTTTATTTTCTTATAGAGCACACCTACGTCACACACACACACACACACACACACACACACACACACACACACACACACACACACACACACACACACACACACACACCCCCCTCCGTGTTCCCACGCTCCTCCCTGGAGGTGATCTGAGCCGGTCTTCCCCCGGACTCCTTCTGTTCCTCTGGTCACGGAGACACGAAATACATCATGAGTTGGTGGACAAGTCTGAGTGTGTGTGTGTGTGTGTGTGTGTGTGTGTGTGTGTGTGTGTGTGTGTGTGTGTGTGTGTGTGTGTGTGTGTGTGTGTGTGTGTGTGTGTGTGTGTGTGTGTGTACCTGGGTTCCTCCATATGTTGTTCCCACGCACACTGTGGGACAGTCACATGGGTGTGTCCAGCCCTCACACACACACACACACAGACACACATAGACACACACAGACAAACACACACACACACACAGACACACATAGACACACACACACACATACACACACAGACACACACACACACACACACACACACACACACACACACTCTGCTGCATTAACACACACACACACAGAGACATTTATAGCAGGAACCATATGCTCCTAAAATAGTTTTCTTCAGCCAAAAACTGCTACTTCGTGATCCACGATAAACACACACACACACTCTGTCTAGTTCTTGTGTCTTTGTGAGGACCCTTACAGACCCTGACTTCATCAGTTAAAGTTCTCCGTCGCTGAGACGGGTTTCCATCATTTGGAGTTCAGAGGTCACTGATTAGATCAGTAGCTGTGTTTCCTGTAGACCAGGGGTCTCAAACTCTAATGACCTGGGGGCGCTGGAGGAACTAAAAAAAGACACAAAATTACAAGAAAAGACTAAATATGACTGAAAAAAATAACTTACTTAAAAAGACACAATCACAAAAAAAAAAGACTGAAAAACCACAAAATGACTTATTTGCAATTCTTCTGCATCAGTATTTCTTCAGCAGGTTTCACACTGTTTCACACTGACCTGACTCGGCTGGAGCGCCAATAAAACTTCAGTCAGAAGATTTTCTTTAACTTTAATTCATGTAGTTGTAAACTCTGCTCGTCCGCTGATCCGGGGCCGTGTCGCGGGGGCAGCAGGTCAAGCAGTTAGTTACTGTAAACTGAACCTTGAAACCAGGTCTGAACCTACAAACAGTCCTCTGAAGGAGTGAGGACCTGGCAAAATGTCCTCACTTCTCAATATGTCCTCACTTCTCAAAATGTCCTCACTTCTCAAAATGTCCTCACGTCTCAATATGTCCTCACTCAGTTGGTTTAAAACATGTTCCGGTCCTCACTATGTAGGAAGTACAAGTACACACACACACACACACTCTGTAGTGTCCTAAAGCGTTTCCTTCTTGCGTCGCCAGGTGAATATCAGCCAACGGGACACACCCAGTCTCCTACGCATGTACACACACACACACACACACACACACACACACACACACACACACACACACACACACAGAGTAAAGAGTGTGTCAGCAGCCACCTGTTCCTCTCCTCCTCCTCCTCACCCCCTCCTGCTGTCCTTCCTCCTCCTCCTCCTCCTCCTCCTCCTCCTTTAATCTCAGCCTTCCTTCCTCTTCCGTTTGGAGTCAGCCCAGCTGACCTTTGACCCCTGCTCTTTTCTCCAGGTGCTTCTCAGTCAGGTGCACCGGCTGCGGGCTCTGGACCTGCTGGGGCGGTTTCTGGACCTGGGTCCCTGGGCCGTCAGTCTGGTACGTTAACACACACACACACACACAGGTAATACAGGTAATACAGGTAATACAGGGACGCCTCAGACAGGTAATACAGGGACGCCTCAGACAGGTAGGATATCAGGAGAGAGTTAAATGTTTATTGTCAATTATTTCACAAAGTGAAACATTATATAGGTGCATTACGTGTAGAGAGAAATATTTCAAGCAACTCAAACATGTCTTTGTGCAGAATAACACAAAATGACCAAAAAGACAGAAAAAGACCCAAAAGGACACAAAAATGGCATAAACTTACCAAAATAGACAGAAAATGACTAGAAAATGACCAGAAAAAATGACACAAAATTACCCAAAAATGACATAAACTTACCAAAATAGACAGAAAATGACCAGAAAATGACGAAAAAATGACACAAAATTACCCCAAAATGACTTAACTTACCAAAAAGACAGAAAATGACCAAAAAATGACATTTTTGGGTCATTTTTAGCTAATTTTGTGTTTATTTTGGTAATTTTATGTCATTTTTGGGTAATTTTGTGTCTATTTTGGTAATTTTATGTCATTTTTAGTTAATTTTGTGTTTATTTTGGTAATTTTATGTCATTTTTGGGTCATTTTGTGTCTATTTTGGTAATTTTATGTCATTCTTGGGTAATTTTGTGTCTATTTTGGTAATTTTATGTCATTTTTGGGTCATTTTGTGTCTATTTTGGTAATTTTTGTCATTTTTGGGTAATTTTAGGTCTTTTTTTTTATTTTATCTCATTTTTTGGTCAATTTTTGAATAAAATCAGCCCGTTCAGCCCTTATTGTTGCTCTCAGTCCAGTTGGTACTTCAACACTCTGAAAGCTCCAAAAGACAAACAGAGGACAAACATCTGAGCTGGAGTCAACATCACTTTGTTTACATGTTTACATGTTTACATGTGAGGCCTCCGGTGGTCTTGGTGGTCCTGGAACAGAGACCAGGATCAGACCTGTGATATGAATCCTGCTCTATAAACACCAGCTCTGTGTGACTGTTTGTTTGTTTGTTTGTTTGTTGTTGTCCAGGCCCTGTCTGTGGGGATCTTCCCCTACGTGCTGAAGCTGCTGCAGAGCTCGGCCCGAGAGCTTCGTCCTCTCCTCGTCTTCATCTGGGCCAAAATACTGGCTGTCGACTCTGTGAGTTCTATTAAACAACAATAAATATAGATTTATATATCATAAATATAAACAATATAAAACACTCAGACACATTAAAACTGTTCTGTCTTATCTTTACTGCTTCATCTTCTCTAAACTCTTATTGTTGTTGTTGTTTGTTGTTGTATGAGCTTATAAACATCAGAGGTTTATTATCATGTTATGAAGCCTGTCTGAATGTTCTCTATGGGATTATTACTTTATATTTACCTTCAACTATTTTAATAAAGAGCAGAAATGATTATTTAGTTGGTGTTTCAGTCAGTGACTTTGATCTGCAGCAGACTGAGAACATGAATAAATCCTGAAGCATCAGATAATAAATCATGTTGTTTTTTGGAATAAGTTAAATGATTTAGAATCAGACGTATTGATTCTCACAGTTTTATTTAAACCAGATCCTGGTGATCCTCCTCTGTTTATCACCTGAAGGAATAATATTTATATTTATTATTATTATCTATATATGCAGGAACTGTTGTTAACTTCTAGTTAAAGCAGTAACAGAAACACTTTTAGTGGCTCATAAGAGATAAAAACAGGGATTATTTTTTGTATTTGAGTATAAAATGATTCTTGGGATTTGGATGAATTAGGTTTTAATTTTGAAACTAAAAAGTTAAATTTCAGTTACTGGAGGTAAATCATTATAGATTAAGGTCTTGGCTGTTGTACTGGTGCAACCTCCGATTTTTATTTTTATTTTTCATGAAATATGCGTTTTTCCAGTTATTACTTTGTTTTTTGTTTTTCAGACACAATAAAAAGCAAATTCTTTTTTATTTATTTGGTCTAGTACGTATTTAGTGTTTTTAAATCATTATCTGGCAGTCTTAGTACACAGAAATGCTGTTTAATGTTGAATATTCACTTTTGTTCATTTTTATACTGTTTCACTCCTTTAAAAGATCTAACATTATACAACAAATCTAAATAGAAAAAGTCTGTTTTTTATTTCATATTTTTGTATTGAAAGAGACTATTGCTTTAATAACTTACAACATTATTTTTGTTTTGTTTTGATTTTTTAGAAAAAATGACAAATCAATCACTTAAAACATTAGAAAACCCAGAGACCAGGTTCCATCTTCAGTTTAACACTTTAAAGATAGTTTTAATATTTCATGTTTTCTTTCACTCATCAGATCCACTAAGCAGCTTTATTGATCATGTAGCTAGAACGAAAAGCTCCTTAGTTAGATTATCATGTGACTGTTTACTGACAAACAGTTTAAGACATTTTCAGGCTGTCTGTTTGTTTGTTTGTTTGTTTGTTTGTTTGTTTTGTCTTCTATTAGTTCTCATTAATACTCCATGGACTGGATGAATCCAGCCGACACACTGGAATATAAATGTGGCATTATTGTTTTTTGGCATTTAAATGTTTTTATTTATTTATTTTTGTAGAGAAAACTGTTTAGAAGAGACGAAGAAGATGATCAACAGATGTTTTATCTCCACTTTCCTCTCTCAGTATTCTGCTTTAGATCTATGAGAGACCTGAAGAAACATCTGCTATGAAATTAACCCTCTCCTCCTGTCTGTCTGTCTGTCTGTCTGTCTGTCTCTCTGTCTGTCTGTCTGTCTGTCCTCCTGTCTGTCTGCCTGTCTCTCTGTCTGTCTGTCTCTCTGTCTGTCTGTCTGTCTGTCTCTCTCTCTGTCTGTCTGTCTGTCTGTCTCTCTGTCTCTCTGTCTGTCTCTCTGTCTGTCTGTCTGTCTCTCTGTCTGTCTGTCTGTCTGTCTCTCTCTCTGTCTGTCTGTCTGTCTGTCTGTCTGTCTGTCTCTCTGTCTGTCTGTCTGTCTGTCCTCCTGTCTGTCTGCCTGTCTCTCTGTCTGTCTGTCTCTCTGTCTGTCTGTCTGTCTGTCTCTCTCTCTGTCTGTCTGTCTGTCTGTCTCTCTGTCTCTCTGTCTGTCTCTCTGTCTGTCTGTCTGTCTGTCTGTCTGTCTGTCTCTCTAGTCGTGTCAGGCTGACCTGGTCAAAGACAACGGACACAAGTACTTCCTGTCTGTTCTGGCGGACAGCTACATGCCGGTGAGTTTTCATGCTGTTGTGAGGACCAGAGGGACTCATGAGGTTCTCCTTCCTTCATGTAGAGCTTCAGACTGCTAGTTATGGTTCCTACTAGAACATTTCTGTGCTCTATCTTTGATATCAACTTATTTTATGATTGAATATTCCAAGTATTCTTTAAATATCTTGTTTTTGATAACAACAGATCATTATTTACATTTTGCCTCTCATACTTTATGAAGAAAAAGAGGTTTTGTATTATTACATAGCTAACTACTTGGCTAAGTAGTTAGCTTAGCAAGCTATTTAACCAAGTAGTTAGCCAAGAAGTTAGCTAAGTAGTTAGCTTAGCAAGCTACTTGGCTAAAAAAAATTGATGTGAGTCATTTTTGACCCATGTTGTGCATTAGAAGAGTAGTGACACAAAAAGAGATTTTATTTAAAAAAAAAATTAAAAAAACTGTATAATAAAGATAAGTTGTCCTTGGTGTGTTCCAGGCGGAGCACCGGACCATGGCGGTCTTCATCCTGGCGGTCATCGTCAACAGCTACAACACAGGACAGGTACGTGTGTGTGTGTGCATGTGTGTGTGTGTGTGTTCGGTGTGTGAAAATACACAACACATAAAAACACAAAAAATTACAAAAACAACCAAAAACATAATTTTCTTTTTTTACAAAAACACATAAAAACATACAAAGAAATTACAAAAAACACAACAAAATTTAAAAAACACAAACATAAAACGTTTTTATTAAATTACAAAAACACATATAAACACACATAAAAAACACAACAAAATTAAAAAAAACACATTACACAAAAACATTTTTTTTACAAAAAACACAAAAAATGTACAAAAAACACATAAAAACACGCAAAAACACAAACAAAAACATTTTATTTTATATATTTTATTTAACTATACAAAAAACGTAAAGAAATAACAAAAAACACAAAAAAAAAACGGTAAACACAAAAGATTGCATTAAAAAAGCTGAATGCACACTGCAGAATTATAAAAATCTCTGCATAAAAAAGTCCAGACTCACTCTCCCCCCAGTAATACTCCATCTTTCTCCCCTCTGCTTGTGTTTTCTGCAGTTATTTCCTGTCTGGTGTTGTGAATGTTCCATATTTTTTCCTTCCATTACCTGACAGCGTTCTCTCTCTACTTTCTATAAATGTGACGAACCAGAGGTGCTCTCTGTGCTCCGAGGCTCAGAAGGAGCCATTCTTCTTCCAGCGTAGTGCTCCTAAATGCTGCTAGCTCTCAGCCTGTAAATAATAGATGCTGGCAGCATTACAGAGACTCTCTGCTGCTCCACATCTCCATTATTTATCCTCCAACTTCAACAACAGCGCTCATTACTGCAGCAAGTCATAGCTTCATAGCTTCACAGCTCCTCTCTGGGTTCAGCTGGGAGGTGATCCGACACATGAAGGAGGAGACGATGCTGCATTAGTTCTGATGACGCCTCAGTCTGAGGAGACACACCACACAAAACATGTTTTATGCTTCATGTGTGTGTGAGTTGTTGAGTTAAAAGCTTTAATGTTTACCAGGAAAATCAAAGTGGAGACACACAAACTGTTGTCGTTGTCACACAGAAACAACGTTTACCAACAACAGCAAAGAAGAACTAGATGTAGTCTGAAAGTCAAACCAAGAGATCCTTTGACCCTCTAAAGTGTCCAAAAGCTCCAAATAATCCAGAAACAAAGCAGCGTGGAGCCCTACTGTACATTTACCTCTAAAGTTCTGCCTGTAAACTGACTCTAAATGTTAGATTTGACACCTTTGGTCACATTTGCAACATTTTAAATTCTTTATTGAGCATGATAGTGTTTTGAAAGTAAAAAAAAGATTCAAAATCAGATTTTATGTTGGACTAAAGGACTAAAAAAGACACAAAATGACCACAAAAAGACACAAAATGACTAAAAAAAGACACAATGACTAAAAAAAGACAAAAAATGACTTAAAAAAAACACAGAAGACAGAAAAAGGACTGAAAAGATACAAAAGACACAAAATGACCACAAAAGACACAAAATGACTAAAACAAGACACAAAATGACCACAAAAGACACAAAATGACTAAAAAAAGAAACAAAATGACTAAAAGAAAACACGAAGACAGAAAAAGGACTAAAAAGATACAAAATGACAAAAAAGACACAACAAAAGACACAAAAATACACAAAATGACAAAATAAAAAATGCATTGCAGTGCAGCTTAAGGCACTTCCTGGTTTGCCTCCCTGCTCTGACCAGGAGGTTGCCGCCTGGGAAACATTCTTTCTCTCCAGTCTGCTTCTTCCTATCAGAAACTCTTCTCCCAGTCCATTCTGCTCCTCACATCCCATTGATTGCTGTTAAGCTTCAGTCAGTTAAAGTAAATACTTGATGTTGGTGTTTAGTATTAAAAGGGAAAATGGATCTGCAAATCATTTACTATAAAACATCTATAGAGGAAGGCTTTTATTTTATTAACAGCATCTAAAGTCTGAGATGAAAAACTGAAAAACTGATAGAAATATAGATAGATAGATGGAAAGAACTATGTCTCTTAAATATGTGCATTTCTCCTGAGTTCGTGACTGTAATGAGGTAAATATAGTTCATCATTATGTTTCAGTAGGTTGGAGAGAGCACTGATGTTTGTTCACACAGTAAAATGTGTGAAAGGTTGAAAAGAGTAAATCATAGCGCTGCAGATCTCATCATCTTTATGTCCATCGTGGTGTGAGGTCAAAGGTCAGTGGTGATTAACGGCCTAATGAGCTACAAGCTGCTCTGGAGGGTCAACAATGACTTCTGGTGCACATATTGTCTTTTTATGAAACATGAAGCCGTGGCAGGTCAGTGTTGACATCAGGACAAACTGTTATTACTGCATAGCTCACAGTCCACAGGCACAAACTGTCATAAAAAAAAGTTATTATCTGGTTTTCACATTTCCAATTGTTTCCAATTGTCCTTGAATGAATCATGAGCGACAAACGTGAAAAATATCCAAACCTAAAAAAAAACCTGATTCTTCATATTTCACACTTTGCACCAACTAGATCCTGAAGAAAACAACAACAAACATACAATTAAATATATACTGTAGATAGAGAGATGGATGGATGGATGGATGGATGGATGGATGGATGGATGGATGGATGGATGGATGGATGGATGGATGGATGGATGGATGGATGGATGGATGGATGGTTGGATGGATGGATGCATGGTTGGATGGATGGATGGATGGATGCAAGGATGGATGCATGGATGGATGCATTGATGGATGGATGGATGGTTGGATGGATGGATGGATGCATTGATGGATGGATGGTTGGATGGATGGATGGATGGATGCAAGGATGGATGCATGGATGGATGGATGGATCCTCGGGGTCCAGAGGGTATAAAATCTTTCATTTCTTGAATGCCGTCCAATGTTTAATGTGTAAACTCTCCTCTCCTCTCCTCTCCTCTCCTCTCCTCTCCTCTCCTCTCCTCTCCTCTCTTCCTCTTCCTCTTCCTCTTCCTCCTCCTCCTCCAGGAGGCGTGTCTGCAGGGGAACCTGATAGCGAACTGCCTGGAGCAGCTGTCGGACCCCCACCCTCTGCTCCGTCAGTGGGTGGCCATCTGCCTCGGACGCATCTGGCAGAACTTTGACCCTGCGAGGTGGTGTGGCGTCCGAGACTCCGCCCACGAGAAGCTCTACACGCTGCTGTCAGACCCCATCCCAGAGGTCAGAGGTCACGCCACCGCCACTCAATACCACATGGTTCTATCACTCTCCATAACCCACACACACACCTCAAGCAGCCATAATATCTGGTTTAGCAATGATGAAATCATGCTCGGTTCATCTCTCAGTCAGATCGTCTCTCTTCTTTATTTATTTCAGTCGCTGATTGGTTGTCACACAAACATCTGTTCCACTTTGCATTTCTTATTTTAAGAATCAAACAAATCATAACTAGAGGCAGACAAGAGCAGCACTTCAAATCCACATTTGTTTCATTTTTATTCTATTAAAGAGGTTTTGACCTCCATGTGTCAACATGTTTAACTAGTTTTACAGTCAGATTGTTGTGTAAATGTTGCTGACCTTCACTTTCAAGCTGTTTTATTTGAAACGGCAAAGAGATTTCATGTTTGTATCCTGCTGGTGGAGGGAAGAAGCCTCTTAAAGAAAATGACACCAGGACAACTATGTTCTACTGCAGCTAAATAATGCAACATTTAAGGCTTGCAATATTTATTTTAAAATTTAATAAATACATGAAATAATATCTGAAAAAAATAATTTCCTTATTGTCCCATTGCCACCAGACCCAACCACCGAGATACAAAACACAACTCCCACATGGAAATATGCTTTCACCACTATTTTCTGTCCTATATAACATTGTTTCATATGTAGCGACTCTGAACCATAAAAGGTGACTTCCTATTATTTGCTGTCCAATCACACGCACCTTAAAGCCTCCTTAAATATGAAGTTTCAGAAATAATTAATGGACTTTGAGGGCAAAATATTGGGATTTCTAAGCTCGTCAGAGATCACGATTTTCTAATATGATACAGTCAGTATTCTGGCTAAACTGGCATTAAGTTGATAACAAATATGTCCGTTAAGATGCATTCCTTAAACAGCAGCAGATTTTATGTGCAGAGGGTGGATGTCTAGTGCACAGACTGACAAAAGGTCTGAAGAATATGCACTGCTGCCATTAAAATACAGCTTTATGTCCTGTATCACTACACACAACTTTATTAACACATAACACAACCCGTTCTTCAAAACAAGACCAAACATGGGGAGATGTGTAGGAACCCTTTGGTATTCCTAGATGTACTGCAGGACAAACCTGTTTATACAGACCAGTAACAGCCAGTCAGAGACCTGGAGCAGAGTCCTGACAGGCTGGACCACCAGACCGCCAACTGGACTGGGAGCATCTGACTGGGTCAGTGTGGACCAGAGGGATTTATTGTCAGAAGTTGACAATAAATATGACCCTAAAGATGCATGCCTCTAAAAGCAGCAGATTTTAAGTGCAAAGGGTAGATGTCTAGTGCACAGACTGACAAAAGGTCTGAAGAATATGCTCTGCTGCCGTTAAAATAGAGCCCAGAAGTCTTTTTAGACCGATGTAGGTCCTGTAACACTACACACAACTTTATTAACACATAACACAACCCGTTCTTCAAAACCAGACCAAACATGGGGAGATGTGTAGGAATCCTTTAGTATTCATAGATGTATTGCAGGACAAACCTGTTTATACAGACCAGTAACAGCCAGTCAGAGACCTGGAGCAGAGTCCTGACAGGCTGGACCAACTGGACTGGGAGCATCTGACTGGGCCAGTGTGGACCAGAGGGATTTATTGTCAGAAGTTGACAATAAATATGACCCTAAAGATGCATTCCTTAAAAAGCAGCAGATTTTAAGTGCAAAGGGTAGATGTCTAGTGCACAGACTGACAAAAGGTCTGAAGAATATGCACTGCTGCCATTAAAATCGAGCCCAGAAGTCTTTTTAGACCGATGTAGGTCCTGGAACTCGACTACACACAACTTTATTAACACATAACACAACCACATGACCAAACATGGGGAGATGTGTAGGAACCCTTTGCTATGGCAGATATACTGCAGGACAAACCCATTTATACAGACCAGTAACAGCCAGTCTGAGACCTGGAGCAGAGTCCTGACAGGCTGGACCACCAGACCGCCAACTGGACTGGGAGCATCTGACTGGGTCAGTGTGGACCAGAGGGACTGGGAGACAGAGTTTACCCTGAAGTTCACCCACACACCCTGTGCCCTCACTCACACACTGCACATATTAACATGCATTCACACACACACACACACACACACCAGGAACATCTGTTTCCAGCAGTAACATCCTCCTCCGCTGGACAGACAGCTGCTCCGGCCGAAGGGTTGAAACTGAGGTCTGCACACACACACACACACACACACACACACACACACACACACACACACACACTAGCACTTTTAGTTTGTCAGCTGAATTTCCAGGTTGTTAATGTATTTTAGTTCAGAGTGTTCCTTCTGGTCACTAGGGACTCAGACTGACAGATCACAACTGACAGGATCAAATTGTAAGAATAACAGAGTCCATTAGAATTCTTCATAGATGTAATATTGAGACTGTGTGTGTGTGTGTGTGTGTGTGTGTGTGTGTGTGTGTGTGTGTGTGTGTGTGTGTGCCCGCCCACAGAGCCATGCACTGTAAAAAATGTTTGTAGAAATGACAGTAAAACACTGTCAAATTGCATCAGAAGTAGGTGGTAAAATGAAACACGGTACATCACCGTAGGAGATACTTTCAATTACTGTAAATCAAAGAATAGCACAAAACTTTAAATTCTACTGTCATAAACTATAGAAAACACACAGTTTTGCTGTAAAAATATAACATTTTCATGTGAAATTAATGGAAAAATACCATGATGACACAATTATCCTAAAAGTAATGGGTTTATTCAGTATAAATTACAGTTTTTGCTGATATTTACATTAACATACACTCACTGTATTTTTTACAATGAAGCCACAGCTTCCGTTTTTTAACTGTAAAACAAACAGAAAAACACTCAAACCGGATAATAAAAGACTTGGAGCAATACAACACCATCTCTAATTATGTCTTCTAAAAATACCATCAGTTTAAATCAACACATCTTGGTGTGGACGGTAGAATTAACTGACAGCTGTTTGTGAAATCGGCACATTAAGATTCTTTCCACTATTATCCTGTTTGTTTTAATTTGGTTTCAGTTCTTTTATGATTTCTCTTTATTCCAAGCCTTAGAAATACAATCACAATATGTTCATCTGAAATGTGTCAGCTGATCATTTTAATTGGGGTGAAGAAAACTGTATGAAAGCAACATCTGTGTGCTGCAGAACAAGCAACAAAAGAAACATTTTCTGTCACCGCAACAAACAATTCACCCAAATATTCATTCTTGTGCTGTGATTTGGTTCAGTTTGTGATTCCAGTCCCTCATGTAAAAACTCCCTCTATGTGATGGCAGATTTAGATTAAACATCCAATGAAGCGGGCGAAGAAAGTAATGAGTTCTAGTGAGAAACAGCAGCTCAGCACTGATCGTCTCCACAGCTTTAGATGGTGATACATTGAGAGAAAATGTAAAAAAAAACATGATTACCTCCAAAACATTCAACCACTTTCCTCATAAAACGTTACACACTCAGTGTGTTTACATGCACAGTTTAAACGAGCAAAGCTTAAAAATCGATAGTGGCGTCTAACAGGACTTCTGTCCTCGTCCCAGTTTACATGCAGCTGAGAAAATCTAATAACTGACGGGACCGGCTAATGCGACCGGCTAATGTGTGAGCAGCTAATGCAACCGGCTAATGTGACGACTAATGTTCAACCGACTAATGCAACTGGCTAATGTGACGACTAATGTTCAACCGACTAATGCAACTGGCTAATGTGACGACTAATGTTCGACCGGCTAATGCGACCGGCTAATGCAACTGGCTAATGTGACGACTAATGTTCGACTGGCTAATGCTACCGACTAATGCAACTGGCTAATGCGACCGACTAATGTTCTACCGGCTAATGCAACTGGCTAATGGCAATTTTTTGTAAAGCACTTTGTGTCACATTTCTATGTATGAAAAGCGCTATATAAATGAAGTTTGATTTGATTTGATAATGCAACTGGCTAATGCGACCGACTAATGTGACGACTAATCTTCGACCGGCTACTGCGACTGGCTAATGCAACTGGCTAATGCGACCGACTAATGTTAGACCGGCTAATGCAACCGGCTAATGCAACCGGCTTATGCAACTGGCTAATGCAACTGGCTAATGTGACGACTAATGTTAGACCGGCTTATGCAACTGGCTAATGCAACTGGCTAATGCGACCGACTAATGTTAGACCGGCTTATGCAACTGGCTAATGCAACTGGCTAATGTGACGACTAATGTTCGACCGGCTAATATGACCGGCTAATGTGACGGCTAATGTTAACACGTTTACCTGCTCTTCAGTTGTCCAGTTATAGTCAGATTAAGGCAATAATTCATTTTTTTCAAGTGTCATATAAACGTGCTAGCTGTTTGTTGTCTGGTTGGTTTCGTGGACTGAACACAGCTGAGTTCAGATCAAACAACATGCAGCTACGTCAGGAAAGCTTTCAGCTTGTGTTTTAGATGGTGTTAACCCAGCAGCTACACTCTGTTGAGCTGAAATAAAGTGTTTGTGCTGCAGGTGAGGTGTGCAGCCGTCTTCGCTCTGGGGACGTTCGTGGGGAACTCTGCAGAGAGGACGGACCACTCCACCACCATCGACCACAACGTGGCCATGATGCTCGCCCAGCTCATCAACGATGGCAGCCCCGTGGTCCGCAAGGTCAATAACAACAACAATACACAACAACACCAACACACTCACACAGAATACATACAGGTTATTAGAGTCTTCTGTGCATGTGATATGAAGACCAGCTAGTAAAATACCAGATGGAACGGGTTCTTCACCAGTTATCATTCAGAGGTCCCACCAGCCAACACCGACGTTTTTATAAAAACTAAACTAAAACTAGCAAACTCACTCTGAAAACTCATTAAAACTAACTGAATTTGAAAACAAAAAATCAGAACATACTTAAACTACTAAAAATTCCAAAACTATTATAAGCTTGCTAAGGAATCTATAGACTCCAAGCATGTCAGGAAAGCATGTGGAAGTTCTTGAAAAAACGCTGCAAAGTTGAGTCTATTTTGGCGATTTTCAAAGTGGTCATGTGACCTCTGACCTCATGCTATCTGAATGAAAACAGGCTCTCTGTCTTCCCACATGTCCCTACTTCATGCTGATAATATGCAGTTTAAGGCAAAAACCACGTAGTTTTTGTCATGTAGCATAAATGTTCTATTTCCTCCTACTGTATGTGAATGTTTGTGTACACTGAGGTCCTTAAACAGGCTGAATGACATATAATAATATACTAATAATCATAAACTGTAATCTAACTATTAACACTGTAACAATCCTGCTCATGTTGAAGATAAGATGATGACGAGGGTTTAATGTTTCCCGTTGTGTCTGTGCAGGAGCTGGTAGTTGCTCTGAGTCACCTGGTGGTCCAGTATGAGAGCAACTTCTGTACCGTTGCCCTCCAGTTTATAGAAGAGGAGAAGAACTACACGGTGCCGTCACCAGCCAACACCGCAGGTACTGAAACACACCGTGAACACCCAATAACCAACGTGGTCTGATAATAATATAGTGCCTTAACCTATTGTTCATTTTGTGATAAAAGCACCAAATTTGGTACGTATATAGCTCAATATATTTAGAAAAAGACTGGATATTGGGCCATCGCATATTTGCAATCTGATGACCATGGCGGCCATTTTTAAAAATGGCTGCCACATCAACCAGGGTCTGAATTTGTGACGGCCCAATATCCAGTTTTCTTCCCAAGATAATTATCAACGCATCTGCCAAATTTGGTGCTTTTATCACAAAATGAACGATTGTTATGATATATAGGAAATGGCGAAAATTCCATATTCGATCCAAGATGGCCGACTTCCTGTACGTTTTAGGGAATAGCTTCTCCAGACTTTTTGGTGCGTCTTCCCATGATACACGTATGGAACAAATTTCGTGTGTCTACGACATACCTGTGTGAGATAATGACATTTAGGGGGCGCTAGTGAGTCATTTAGCCACGACCATTCCCGCCAACACTAGAATACGTAAATTTCATGTGAGATTGACGTATATTCCAAATACGGTGAGTTTTGGAATATGATAAAGCTTCCAAATTAGCGAATAATTTTTCAGAAGGACGACCAATAACAACAGGGTCATCACACTGTTAGTGCTCGCTCCCTAATAATAATAATAATAATAATAATGTAGATGTGTTGTATGAACCCTGGTGTCTGTGTTTCCCTCCAGAGCCCGGTAACCTGACTCCGGTCCGGGACAGCCCGGCCATCCCTCGCCTCCGATCAGTCAACTCCTACACCAACATCAGAGCTGCTACCACGGCCAGAAACCTCAACAAGAGCCTGCAGAACCTCAACCTCAGCGAAGAGGGTAAGAGAGAGAATCAGGCAGATGGGGGAAGATAAATAAGATGGAGAAGGATTTTAAATGTGAAGGAGGACTGAATGAAGACAAAGGAGCTGATTCAGTCAGCTGAAAGACAGAAATGAATCCAAAGAGCCTCCATGAGGACATTTCATTAGGTTTTCTTTCTCCACATCAGTTTTGGACTGAGGTCTGTAGTAGGGCTGCACAATTAATCAAGATTTAATCGTGATCACGATTTTGGCCGCCACGATTAAATTAACCTGATGGTCGGTGATATTTCCATTTTAAAATGCGTCTCTCCTGCATATCTAATCAACACTTTCTACACCAGTAGTCCACCAACCACCAGGGGACGAACGCATAGAGACTATTTTTGAAGAAAAGCAACTGGCGACAAATCCAGCGACTTTTTCTGGTGTTATTGGAGACTTTTGGAGAGTCGTTCTTACTCTTCTTAACGAGCAGCGGGGGCCAGAGGCTTTTCTTAACGAGCCGCGGGGGCCAGAGGCTCTTCTTAACGAGCCTCCGGCCCCCGCGGCTCGTTAAGAAGAGCCTCTGGCCCCCGCGGCTCGTTAAGAAAAGCCTCTGGCGGTAAGAACGAGTCGAAGCGGCACAGTCCTCCTGCAGCAGTCTCTCCCAGCTGCAGAGCCGGAGGGGATGTTAACCCCTTAGTGTCCAGTCTGCAAATTGCTAACAGGCTAACAGTTAGCTCTGTAGCAGTACAGTGTGTATGCGCATTATTGTCTGGCACTACATAAAAAATAATAATGCAATCAGATCAATTTTCGTTGCTAATCTTTGACATATCCAAGACTCTAATCACCACCAAAACTCCAGCTCACGACTATTTATTATATGGAAAATAATTCATCTGTTGTGTTTCTTTGGAATACATTTTGAGATGCATGATTCTAGTAATAGATAAGTGTCTTATTAAGCAGAATAATCCTGATGATTGAAGCTGTAATCGTGCCTCAGCTCTGTGATCTCTCCTGCTGCTGGTCTGATGGAGGTAAATCTGTGTAACCTGCTGCTGACACCGTTTCTGATTCACATTCTCCTGCTTATTCCAATATGCAGCGGTGTTTATCATCAATAAACACGCAGCAGAGCTATTTCCTCTCTCTACCAATCTCCATTCCCACATCTCAGTGTTCAGGCTGATGTTGGAGATGAGGAGACGTACAGCAGCAGATCACTGAGTCTGACTCCTCTAATCAGCGTCTAGTGTCGGCATGTAGCCTGTAAATAAGAGACTGCTCTCACTGTTTACATAGCTCACACCTGATGGGATGTTATTGGCTTTTTACAGCAATAATAACCATAATAAACTGTATTTATTCAGCACGTTTACAGCAGCTAAAGTGCTTCCTAAACAAAATAAGAGCCTCTTCTTCTTCCTTTCAGCTTCTATTACGTTTATGATGCTCATGATTTTTTTTTTGCTGGTTCAACCTGCGGCTCCGGGGCCACATGTGGCTCTTCAGGCTGTCTGCAGCGAAAAATATACCAAATAATAACATTATTTCTTTACATTTTAATTTAGATGAACCCTCTGGGGTCTGTGATGGTGGCGTCCTGATCAGATCACGGGAAGTTTAACAAAAAAACATTCAACATTGACATTCCCAGGTCATGTAAAACCAAAGATATATATCATATTTATATCTTATATAATATGATAAGATAAGATAATAATGATAATATGTAATTTGGCACAGTTAGTTTTGAAGAGTTGCAGCTAACAAGGAAAAAAACGCCTAAAAATAAACATGTTTTTATGAGACTTTTTTGTATATAGTTTTATTATATTTAAATGTTTACCTTTTTATATGTTCATATTTGTATCCTATGTTTACATTTTCAAGTTCCAAACAGTTTATTGAGCATATTTGTGGTTTTTATTGTACTAAATAGTATAATTTTTCAACTCAGATTTCATGATTTTTGTGTATTTTTGGGCTCAATATGTTGATAAAGTAGGTTAAATCGAAAAAATAATTGTCAGATGATATAGGTGAACAAAAAATGGACACAAAATATGGGTATAGTAAACATTTTTCATGTGGTACATGAAGGGCAAAATCAAAAGTATTGAAAAACGGCCAAAAACGTCTCAGACGTCCCCAGAAGGTTAATGATTGGTGGTGGCTCAAATCAATTTGTATTCTCTAATTGTAAAAAATGTCTAGTTTATAAATGGCCGTAAAACATTTTATTTTAACATTTTAGTCAACCTGCCACCTTAACCTTACATTTAGCCAACTTCAAGTCTAGTTTAGAGTTTCCCTCACCAGCTCAGAGTTCCTCAGAGATATTTCTCTTATTTGACCTGGCTCCTCACTGCATTTTGACAAAACCATATTAATAACTGCTCATTGTAACCTATTAGTAATGTTGGTAGGCTACTTTAGACTTTCATTAAGGCTGTTTTATCTTTGTTGTAAGGCAAAAAGAAAATGTGGCTCCATTCCGAGATTTTTTCTCTATTTTTGGTCAACAATGGCTCTTCTGTTAGGAAAGGTTGCCGACCCTGAGCTGGTTGGACCTGAGGCTAACAGCTGTGTGTTTCTGTGTGTTGTTGTATGTGTTGTGTGTTGTTGTGTGTGTTGTTGTTGTGTGTGTGTGTGTGTGTGTGTGTCCAGGTGGACCAGCAGCCTTCTCTCCAGGTAACCTGAGCACCAGCAGCAGCGCCAGCAGCACCCTGGGGAGCCCCGACAACGACGAGTACATCCTGTCCTTTGAGACCATCGACAAGATGAGACGGGTCTCCTCCTACTCCTCTCTCAACTCCCTCATAGGTACAAACAGACACAATCATTCTCATGCTAGCAGTAGTTGTTATTAGCATTAGTGTGGCGGCTGTCGGTCTGTGTTGAGTTGAGTTTTTGGGTAATCGAAGACACCACAACGACAAGATAGTTGGAGCTTGTTTATTGGTCCTTCTCTTTGATCTCAAGGTCTTCACTCTGTGATACAGTAGAGAAGTTAACACAGATCACCTCCTATTGTCACACAATTGCCCAGTTGCCCATATGGTTAATCCAGCCTTGTATATGAGGAACAGCAACGGGCCCAGAGTAGAACCTTGAGGGATGTAGACAGTCAAGTCAAGTCAAGTCAAAGTTTATTTATAGACATTTAAAAACAACCTCAGTTGACCAAAGTGCTGTACAGTTATTAAAATAGAATAAAATCATACACAAATAGTTTTAAATAAAAACAATAAAAACAATAAAATACTAAAAAACAGTAAAGCAATAAAATAGTAATAAAAACTTAATCCAAAAACAGATGGAAAAGAAAAATGAAAGGGTAAAAAAAGTAAAAGAAAGCCAAGTGAAAGACAGCGTCTCTCTGACAGTCTGTTGAGTTCACCCAGCAGGCTGCAGACTGATTCATGTCTTCACACAAACTGTCCTCCTATCAGTGAATCCTCCCAGGAGAATAAAACAGGGGGAGGTGACGTGAGGAGGACCTCCAGAGAGGCTTTAACCCTCTAAAGGAGGGAGGAGACAGGAACAGAAGAAGAGTGAGGAAGGTTTCAGATGTGTGGAGGAGAGTAGAGATGCTGGGAGCCTCCTGAGGACATAAAGAGCTTTTCCTGGTTCAGAAGCTGCTCCCAGTGATTGGCGGCTCCTCCATGCGTCCTGACAGCCGGTTTGTGTGAGAAGGAAACCATTAACTCACTTCCTCCCTCATGGGAACAGAGGAAAGTGAAACTGGGGGTTCCCTGTTCCCTCTCTCCTCCTGGTGGTTCTAACCTCCTGCCTCCCCGTCATGTTCTGCTCTCTGATTTCTGTTCGGCTCGATGGGAAATGAGTCAAAATGGAAAAACTGGATGGAAAGTAAATTGAGCTCTGGAGAACAGTGAAAGTGACTCGGTGAGAGAGTCGGTTCAGGTGCTGTAATGAAACGTCTGTTTCACCGTGTTTACTGTGATTTGTTCCTTAAATGAATGCCACTTTTTATTTTAATAGAACCGGACTCAGTCGAGCTCCGCTGAGGAAACTCTGAAAATCAGCTTCACAATCTGATATTTAGACCTTGATGCACTCTCACTCATATGCATGAGTATATATTCTGCTTTTGATCACACACACACACACACACAGGTGATCAAATATGTTGTCGGTCCCTTTAACTTTATGAGAAGACACAACAGCTCATCTTCTTTTTTGTGTATTTGTAATTTGTAAATGAGCGAAAAAGAACAATAATTGGAGATTTTTAAACGTCTACTTCTCCAGCATAATTTCACCTAGAGACTCCATTTAAACTTTAAACAGTAGACACAAGTCTTGTGTATCGGTGTATTAATCCACGTTTCGATAGGTCATATAGTTTTTTATCAATCCCTGTTCAATGACCATGATCATTTTTGGAGAAATTCTGAGATTATAATGGGTGTGTATTGCACGGAATGTTCGTGTCACAGTGTGTGACATCATCACCAGAGTGTAGAGGGAGAGAAAAAACTGTCAAAAAATAAATTTTATAACTGCGCTCCAGGCCGCAAATTCCACTCTACAGAAATAATTTATACATAGAAACGTAGGAAAATTAGTCTTCTCCCTCACAATCCTCTGGTAAAGCTGTCAGAGTTATAGTTTGGGCGTAGGACGCACAGATGATCCACCAACACCACCAACAGCCTCATTGGCTCCCATATTAAAAACACAGGAAGATTTCTGAAAAAGGGAGATGGAACAGTTTTTTAGATCGCTCTAACTGTTTAAAAAAAACCATATGTAGACGTTCAGGAAGAACTCAGGACGCTCAAAGTGAAGTCGGATCAATGATAGGTATTATGGTTTTGCCAAAAATGCTTTTTGTTCGAGGCCAGAAATTCCAGTCTGTCCACCTCTGGCTGCTGTCACTGTTCAGGAACATTCTACAGCTGCAGTTAATTATGTTGATTGCTCTGCTCTGATTGGTCGACCCCAAAGCCTTTGATCCTTTGATGTATCTCTCTCTTCGTGGTTACTTTGTGTCTCTGGAAGATCGTAAATCGGAAAAGAGACACAAAACAACGACAAAGAGATTCAATGACAAAATGACAAAAGATCAGATTCAGAATAAGCATGTATTAACAAAAATCCATGAAGTTGATGTGGTAAAACATTAAATAAAATGTCTTTGTACAGTTTTAAATTGAATCTATGTCAAAAAGGATTAGCAGATCATCACATTCTGTTTTTATGATGTTTGAAACAATGTAGCCAACTGGTTTATAATCCAGGTCGTATAAGGATTTCACAGGAACGATAAGCTAAGAAAAGATGAGGAATAAATGTTTGATTAAGAAAATAAAACCAGCCAGGCACAGTGATTGCTCTCATTACCTTTTTATCGGACAAATGTAGCATTGGATGTGTGGTTAAACTTTCCAAGCTGCTTGTGGCTCTTTAATGGCGCCAGGTCGTCTAGTAAACAGGTTATAGACGTATTGGCCCCTCGCCCACTAAACTCTGGTTCATAACTCCCAGCTCAGTGGGCTGCATGTAGAAACAGGCCGAGCAGCAGATGGATGCATGTTGGGAACAATATTCAGAAGCATAAAGAAAAGGCTGAAACACATCCTTCAGTCAGATGAGTTCCCTGTTTCTGTTGGCGTTTATGTTGCAGTTCTCTCTCTGATTCACTTCTGGTTCAGTTCTGTAACTGAGCCGAGGCTTCACTCGTCACTTTGACGTCTTTTGTTGTTGACTTATTTTCTCCTGTTTGGTTTAAAGTTTTCTTCATCAGACCCTCGGGGGCTTTCTTTCTTTTTCATCTCGCCTGAAAAATGCATGAACTTGTTTCTCTCTACAGCAGAAAACATTCTCAGTTTTATCACATCCGTGTTTTAACGCTGCAAACAGACAGAAAGTAATGTTGAACGGGAAACGGCCTGAGCATCATCGCAGCTGAAACAAATGAAAGCATAAATGGAGAATGCAGCAGCTGCTGGACTCTGGCCTGCAGGAAAGCAAAGTGTGTGGGAGTGGGAGCAGTGTTGCACTAGTGATTTATTGATTTACATTTGAAACATTCATTCTCTCCCTTGTTTGTCTTTGCCTCCTTACTATAATTCATCCAGATCTCACTACACTATCAGAATCTCTGCTGGGTTGTATTGGAAGAGAAAAAATAAATATAAACTCTTAGATTGATAAAACTTGATCAAAGTTGCTCTGAGTTTGTTTCTGATCTTTAGCTGTTTTAAAAAAGTGTATTGAAATAATGTAATTGTAGTAATTAGTTTGCTAACATGTCCATGTTGATGATGAAGACTCTGGGTTCTGTTATAGTCGGCAGATATCCAGATAATGGTCCAGACTTCCTTTTCAATGCAACATTCATTGTTTTCGGTCAATAACTAGCAACTCCAGATACAAGAATGGTGTTTATTCCACCTCGTCTCTGCCATAAACGTTGGGTTTCTCCCTCTCAGGTTGGTATAAGTTACTGTAAGTGAAGGAGTTCAGGTTCAGAAAAAGGAATGTCTGGAATACTTTGCTTGGCCTGCTGCCCCCGCGACCCAGCCATGGATAAACAGAACAAACTGGATGGATGGACGGTCGGTCGGTCGGTCAAACAAATTTTTTCCCTTAAATTTTAGATTTTTTTCTCTTAAATTTGTAATTCTTTTCTTGTAAATTTGAATTATTTTCCTGCAAATGTCTTTTTCTCATGAATTTTAGATTTTTTTTATCATAAATTTGTATTTTTTTCTTTTAAATTTGTATTTTTTTCTCACACAATTTGTGATTTTTTTCTCACACAATTTGTGATTTTTTTCTCACACAATTTGTGATTTTTTTCTTTTAAATTTGTAATTTTTGTCTTGTAAATTTGAATTTTTTTTCCCGCAAATGTCTTTTTCTCATGAATTTTAGATTTTTTATTATCATAAATTTGTATTTTTTTCTCATGAATTTGTGATTTTTTTCTTCTGAATCCATCCAGAGTCTCTGGAGTTTATCTGGTTGGTCCGTCCACCTCTTTCCTCTCCTCCCAGAGCTGCTCAGACATGATGGTCAATACTAGTCAGACTATAAACAGAAACTAAAACTCTTCTGATACCAGAGTTTTGTCCTGGTGCCTGTAGATTCTGCGTTCTCATTCAGCCCGGAGGCTAAATTGTGAAGTGTTTAGTGTTAAAGCCTGTAGAGGTTCTCTGAGGTAACATCTTGTGTGTCTGTGTGACACTTTGTCACGTCTACCTGTGTCGCTGTTTGAGAGTGAGACTTCTCCCGTTTAAAGAGCGTCTCAGTGTGATTTGGTGCTTCTATCCTCCTGTGAAATATATTTAAAATCTGCCTCACAGAGGAGGTTTTTTTTCTCCCTTTTCAAATGTTCTGATGCATTTTTTATGCCTCAACCATTTACAGCTCCAGAAATGGCTATGCAGTGTTGAGAGTATTTGATGTGGTGTGCCAGCAGTGAGGAGGCCATAAAGCAGTGATGCAGTGGTTCGTTTAGACAATAATTAACATCTTTACTACTGTACATCCATCCCACTGGGCTCCAGTCTCAGTCACGTCAGGACAAGTCTCTGCAGCGCTCAGCCTCTGAGTAATGTCACCTTCCTTCATGTGGACGCTGTCGAGGCGCTGCAGCAGTAATTTGTGCTGCTGTAATGTAGCGCGGCGGTTAAATGGGAACCATATTTCACATTTATCAACTGGTGTTTACTGCAGCAGGTAGCGCTGCGGCTAGCCATCGCTAATCACATCCTGCCCTCCGGCTGCAGCCTAATCACCTCTTTACCTCCTCACTCTCCTCCTCCTCACTCACTCACTCTCTTCATCTCCTTCCTCTTCCATCTTCTCTCCGTTTCTTCTTCCTCTGCCTTTTTTTTTTTTTACACAAAATGACCAAAAAAGACACAATATGACCAAAAAAAAAACACAAAATGACCAAAAAAGACACAAAATGACCAAAAAAAGACACAAAATGACCAAAAAGACACAAGATTACCAAAAAAAGACACCAAAAGACTAAAAAAAGACACAAAATTACCCCCAAAAAACCCCCACAGAAGACACAAAATGACTGAAGACACAAAATGACTGAAGACACAAAAAGACACAAAAAAGACACAAAATTACCAAAAAAGACACAAAATTACAAAAAAAAACCCACAGAAGACACAAAATGACTGAAGACACAAAAAAGACATAAAATTACCAAAATTGTTAAGCTAAACACACAAGACACAAATAATCTTCTCCTCATCCGCCTAAGGAGTCTGCATGTGTGGAGTGTGTTCTTCCTGGGAAAGAAAAAAAAAGTGTTGAGTTTTTAACTTGAGATTATTTAGTGACAGAATGGTAACTAATAGGTTAAATGGGACAGTGGATCAATGCTGCAGAAAGTGAAAAAACACAAGTCCACAACTGGCTGATGTTTCTGCCTCTGGGTGTGTGTGTATTCATCTACTGTATGTGTGTATAATTTTTGTGTATTTTCTAAAACTTTGCCTGCGAATGGAATTTTATTTGCAGAATTTTTTTTAATTGTTGTTCTTTTTGTCCTTTTGTCTTCTCCAGGAGTGTCCTTCAACAGTGTTTACACTCAGATCTGGAGAGTCCTGCTCCACCTGGCTGCCGACCCGTTCCCTGAAGTATCAGATCTGGCTATGAAGGTCCTCAACAGCATCGCATACAAGGTTGGCTGTGTTTTTAATCTTTACAAGCTACTGACAGGCTGTTTATGAGGTTCTCCTCCAGCGGTCGTCAACCTGAGGCTCCTCAGGCCGTCTGCAGCAGCTCCCTGTGGCTCTGACAGAGAAATTATACGAAATAAAAGTTATTTCTTTACATTTGAATGTTCATTAACCATTGGTGTAGGCCCAAAGCAGTTTCTATTCTTCAGTTGTAAAAATGTGTCAGGTATACAGTATCTCACAAAAGTGAGTACACCCCTCTCATTTCTGCAATGTTTTAATTATATCTTGTCATGGGACAACACTGAAGAAATGACACTTTGATACAATGTTAAGTAGTCACTGTAGAGCTTGGATAGCAAAGTAAATTTATTGTTACTTCAAAGTAACTCAAAATACAACAATGAATGTGTAAAATGCTGGCAACAAAAGTGAGTACACCCCAAGTGAAAATCTCAAAATTGAGCCAAAATTGGGACCAATTAGGCATTTTTCCTCCCTGTGTAATGCGACTAGTTAGTGTAACAAGGTGTCAGGTGTGATTGGGGAGCAGGTGTATTAAATTAGGTATTTTCACTCTCATACTGGTCACAGGAAGTTCAACATGGCACCTCATGGCAAAGAACTCTCTGAGGATCTAAAAAAAAGAATTATTGCTCTACATAAAGATGGCCTAGGCTATAAGAAGATTGCCAACACCCTGAAACTGAGCTGTAGCACGGTGGCTAAGACCATACAGCGGTTTAAGAGGACAAGTTCCATTCAAAACAGGCCTCGCCATGGTCGACCAAAGAAGTTGAGTGATCGCGCTCAGCGTCATATTCAGAGGTTGGCTTTGGAGAACAGGCATATGAGTGCAGCCAGCATTGCTGTAGAGGTTGAAGGGGTGGGGGGTCAGTCTGTCAGTGCTCAGACCATACGCCGCACACTGCATTCAATTGGTCTGCATGGCTGTCGTCCCAGGAAAAAGCCTCTTCTAAAAAAGATGCACAAGGAAGCTCGCAAAAGGTTTGCTGACGACAAGCAGACTAAGGATATGGGTTACTGGAACCATGTCCTGTGGTCTGATGAAACCAAGATAAACATATTTGGTTCAGATGGTGTCCAGCGTGTGTGGCGGCAACCAGGTGAAGAGTGCAAAGACAAGTGTGTCTTGCCTACAGTCAAGCATGGTGGTGGTAGCGTCATGGTCTGGGGCTGTATGAGTGCTGCTGGCACTGGGGAGCTACAGTTCATTGAGGGAACAATGAATGCCAACATGTACTGTGGAATACTGAAGCAGAGCATGATCCCCTCCCTCCGTAAACTGGGCCGCGGAGCAGTATTCCAACACGATAACGACCCCAAACACACCTCCAAGACGACCACTGCCTTCCTAAAGAAGCTGAGGGTGAAGGTGATGGACTGGCCAAGCATGTCCCCAGACCTAAACCCTATTGAACATCTGTGGGGCATCCTCAAACGGCAGGTGGAGGCGCAAGGTCTCCAACATCCACCAGCTCCGTGATGTCATCATGGAAGAGTGGAAGAGGATTCCAGCGGCGACCTGTGAAGCTCTGGTGAACTCTATGCCTAAAAGGGTTACGGCGGTGCTGGAAAATAAAGGTGGCCACATAAAATATTGACATTTGGGTCCAATTTTGACATTTACAGTTGGGATGTACTCACTTTTGTTGCCAGCATTTTACACATTCATTGTTGTATTTTGAGTTACTTTGAAGTAACAATAAATTTACTTTGCTATCCAAGCTCTACAGTGACTACTTAACATTGTATCAAAGTGTCATTTCTTCAGTGTTGTCCCATGACAAGATATAATTAAAACATTGCAGAAATGAGAGGGGTGTACTCACTTTTGTGAGATACTGTATATGACATTATGCATTTTTTAAACATTTTAGTAGACTGTTTCTACCACATCACCATGTAGAGATCTGTTTCTACCACATCACCATGTAGAGATCTGTTTCTACCACATCACCATGTGGAGATCTGTTTCTACCACATCACCATGTGGAGATCTGTTACCACATCACCATGTGGAGATCTGTTTCTCCCTCCCTCTGGCGTTTTGTTGCTTCAGAAGCTCATTACTTCTGTGCAAATGCAATTAAGAGCCAATGAGTCCCCGAGGCCTCGGAGCAGAGCGGGGCTCCGTAACTTAAGGAGCCATTATTACCGCTATAGTCCAGCTCCTCCTGGCCCCGGGGCCAAACGTCTGGTTTCACCACCAATTGTCCCTCAGTTCCTCCAGAGGAGTCTCTGCTCTGAGACTCTGGAACACAATAACAACAACAACAGGACCTGATTTACAACATAACTCAATAGATTTCTCCTCTACTAGATAATGTTGTTTCTGTTCTACCAGCTTCAGTTACAGCAGGTACAAAGACACGACACCTGAGCAAACAGATCTATATATTATAGATCTATATATTATATATATAGATCTATAATATATATATTATAGATTTATATATATATATATATAAATCTATAATATATATATTATAGATTTATTATATATATATATATATATATATATATATGTATATGTATATTATAGATGTAAGTCTTGATTGATTGTTTTAATCAGACTTGTCTTGATTTTTTTGACTCAAATGAGTCTTGATTCATTTAAGAATTAGTTTAAACTAGATTTGGATCTAGTCTCATTCATGTCTCTAGTCTCATTCATGTCTCTAGTCTCATTCATGTCTCTAGTCTCGTTCATGTCTCTAGTCTCGTTCATGTCTCTAGTCTCGTTCATGTCTCTAGTCTCATTCATGTCTCTAGTCTCATTCATGGCTCTAGTCTCATTCATGGCTCTAGTCTCATCTAGTCTCCCACTGTGCTGGATGAACTCTGTGATCAGGGACTAGAGTTCTACCTTTCTTGTCTTTCTACGTGAATAAAACTAAAGAAAGTTTGACATTTAAGCGAGTGACAATCCAAACAGCTTTAAGTGGCGTTAATGAGTTATCATAGAAGGAGCCCACATTAATTTTTTTCTAGCGGAGAACTCATCAGAGACGAGTTAATCAGAGAACATCCATCCCAAGTTCACAAGTGTTAACATTAGCCTTAGTGGGGATCCAGCTCTTTTAATTAGGATTTTAAATGTCAAATGTTATTGATTTGTAACAAAGTGAACAAGGTCAGCAGCTAATTAAAGTTTACTTGCTTCTCAGATGATGAAAGCATTAAATGCTTTTTAATAGGCCCCTTTGGCTGCAGGAGCCTTCAGTCTCTCTCTCCTCTTCTTCTCTTCTGGCCGGCGTTTTAACTGGTAAAGTTGCAGCAGAAAAGATTTGTGCACTTTTTAAAAATTAAATTGAATTGTGGTTGTTTTCACTTGACAAGGAGATGCAAATTAAAACTCCTCCTGACTTTATTTCTGCTAAGTTTGTTAGTTTGTTGACTTCACAAGAACATGAATGATGATAATCAGGAGGAGATTTTTTACACACTGACCAAGATTATTATAGGTAACCAAACAACCAAAACTAGAATGGAAAAAAACATTTTCATTAACTGAAATAGAAATAAAAATAAAAACAAGAGTTTTTAAATAAAAACGAGAGTTTTTTAAAACAATGATAACTAACTCAAACTGTATCGTGTGGTTACAAAACTGACTAAAACTAACTAAAATTATAGTGAAAATGTCCTTCGTTTTCTTCTTTGTCAACTTTTTTCAGACATCATCCAGAGTTTCTATTTCTAGTGCGAGTGAAATTACCGTAATGACTCCATGTTGGCTGTAAAGAGAAAACGTTTCAGAAAACATTGGAATTTTCCCGATAGCGCAAACCGTTTAGTTATTATGGTAAAAGTGTAGCCGGGGCAACACTCTGTAAACTTTAGATGTTGTGATTGTGAAAGTCTTCAATTCAACCATGATATTAATAATCACATTTTTTTTGCGGCGGAGCTGAAAATCCAGCAGAATACATGAAGGGAAACACTGAATAATCATTTCTGGTTGATATGAAATATATTTATTGATCTGCTGGTTAGTGAACATGAACTCATGGTGAATCTGTTTACTGAGACTGGGATGTTTACACAACAACCAACATTATAAACACCTGAACTGTAAGAGTTAATAACCTTATTGGGGCTGAGATGATAAACCAAAGGAAATAAAGGAAACATTTATTATGACCTCTTTGAATCTGCACCCAACAAATACCCCATTACAAAACAACTACAACTAATGAAAACGAAGCATTTTCAAAAAATAAAAACTGAACTAAAACTATCAAACTCACTCTAAAAACTCATTAAAACTAACTGGATTTGAAAACAAAAAACTGACAATGAAATTAAAAACTAAAACTGATGAAAAATCCAAAAGTGTTCTAACCTTGGTCTGAACAATCCCCTCTCACCTTCACCACCATCATCATCATCATACATCAACACGTCCTTCAATTATTCAACAGGAACATTTAGAGGTTCTTCCTCATGACACAGCATCACTAACAGCATGCTCTGTTGACATGCACTTATATTTTTTTGCTGCTATGACTCACCATCCATCCAGTTAGTGATGGAGGATTAAAGGGTTAACAGAGGTTTAGATTTAGATTTAGTGGATCAGAGCTGCAGCTTCCTGTTAGCATGATGTTTGTTGACCACATGTTGATGAATAATCCATCACCGTGGTGCATTATTGAGTTTATATATATATATATATATATATATATATACACACTACTGGTCAAAAGTTTAGAACACACCAACTTTTCCAGAATTTAATTGAAAATGATGCAGTTTAATGTCTCAGTGTACTCTGAAATTAATGCACATTTGCAACATTTAAAATTCTTTATTGAGCATGATAGTGTTTTGAAAATAAAAAAAGATTCAAAATCACATTTTATGTTGGACTAAAGGACTAAAAAAAGACACAAAATGACCAAAAAAAGACACAAAATGACAAAAAAAGACTCCAAAAGACACAAAATGACTTAAAAAAGACACAAAATGACCAAAAAAGACACAAAAAGACACAAAATGACTTAAAAAAGTCACAAAACTGACTTAAAAAAGACACAAAATGACCAAAAAAGACACAAAAGACACAAAATGACCAAAATGACATGAAAAGAATTCAAAAATGGACAAAATAGCCCAAGACTCCATAGAGTTAAGTTGTTAACCCATTTCTTGTTCCCTGAAAAAGGCCTACTTGTATAATTCTGAAATGTACATTATTTTCCAGTTTTGGTTAAGCTTACCTTTTTTTATTTACCTCTGGCAGTTCACCACTTACCTTTGGACCCTTTCAAGCTGTTCATTTGACTTGAACTGCTTGAATTTCAATAAAAAACTGGAAAAATCGGGGTGTTCTAAAACTTTTGACCGGTAGTGTATACATATATCTATATATATATATACCTACTATCAGATCTCTTTCTCTGATTGTAAATGTGTAAAAACTTTGCACTCTAAACTTTTAAACCTCGTCTCTCAGCCTCTCAGACTCAAACTGCACAAACACAAGATACTCGCCGCAATTCTGTAATTAGCATAGAAATGAAATGAGCGGTAGTAAAATGTGTTTGTGTGTGTTAACTAGATTTAAGCTGCTCACCGTTTCTCTTCTCCACCTGCTGCAGTAAACAACAACTCTGCTATTCATCAATGATGCTTTGCCTCTATTGTCTTTATTAGGTTTCCCTCCCTGGTGAGCAGCCATTAGACAACTCACAATGAAGAGGCTATATTACCTGCTCCGCCTAACGAGATAAACTTCTCTACATGCACACAAACTTTCTACAGCCCTTTTTGTTCTTTTCCAACTTCTCTTTATTGGGTTTTTTTCTTTCGTTCACATACAAAAATATAGTAGATACATGTTGATTTCAAGCATAAATTAACACGAAAGAACAGAATGATGGTAGAAAAATAAAAGCAATATCCATCCATCCATCCATCCATCCATCCATTCATTCATTCATTCATTCATTCATTCTCGCCCGCTTATCTGGGGCCGGGTCGCGGGGGCAGCAGGCTAAGCAGGTCAAATCAAATACCAAAACAATAATAATCAGGTTAAAAAAAAAAAAAAAAAGAGATTTAAATAGTAATTATACAACTTGGAGGATGTCAAGTGTTCTAAAATGAACAGTTGTTCATTTTTCATGGATTATATTTGCTATAATAGTTCATAAATGGCTGCCATATTGTGTAAAACGTATTTATTTTACCTCTCAGGGTGAATTTTATTTTTTCTAACTGCAAATGTTTCCAATATTGTTCATTAAAGCTTGATAGACTGACAGCAGAATTCTTCTTCTCGCTAACAGCGTCACAAAACAAATCTCATTCTTCTGGTTGTTTGATAAAAAGATCTCCATGGTGGAGTCCTGCACTTTTAACACACAGAGAGAAGAAATATCTGTATTCTGGGTTCATTATGTGAATGTTTTCCTTCCTTTTTAATCTCTGACTTCACGTTTCCACTCAGATGAATAAACAGAGAATGAAGTTAGTTTCTTTTGTGTTTTGTCAGGCGACGATGAACGCTCGGCCCCAGAGGATCCTGGACTCTGGCTCCCTCACCCAGTCGGCCCCGGCCAGTCCCACCAGTAAGGGAACCCACATCCACCAGGCCGGGTGAGTCCCAGCTCACACATTAACTCATACAGAAATCATCACAGCTGGTACTGTTCAGGTTCTGACACTTTGTCTCCATGTCCTCATGTCTCCATGTCCTCATGTCTCCATGTCCCTGTCCCTCAGCGGGTCTCCTCCCATGCCCAGCGCCAGCAGCTCCAGTCTGACCAACGAGGTTCCCAAACCTCCGACCAGAGAGCAGCCGGCCACCAGACCCCCCTACACCCCCACACTGGGAGGCCAGGCGCCCCACTCCCACCAGTTCCCTCGCACCCGCAAGATGTTTGACAAAGGACCTGAGCAGGTAGAGAACACCTGTTGGTTCATACTGAGTTACTGTTGGCCGAGTGCTGGAGGGAAGCCCAACACACAGCTCTGGATGTGACTGAGTGCTAACGTGACCAGCTAATATTACCGGCTAACGCAACCGGCTAATGTGACCGGCTAACTTGACCAGCTAATATGACCGGCTAACGCAACCGGCTAATATGACCGGCTAACGCGACCGGCTAATGTGACCGGCTAACGCAACCGGCTAATGTGACCGGCTAACGTGACCAGCTAATATGACCGGCTAATGCGACCGGCTAATGTGACCGGCTAACTTGACCAGCTAATTTGACCGGCTAACGCAACCGGCTAATGTGACCGGCTAACTTGACCAGCTAATTTGACCGGCTAACGCAACCAGCTAATGTGACCGGCTAACGCGACCGGCTAATGTTACCAGCTAACGCGACATCAGTCTAACACGTTTTAATGCTCTCCGGTTGTCCAGTTATAGTCAGATTGAGGCAATAGTTTGTTTTTTCAAGCGCTAGTAAACAAACTGACAACATGTGTGTGTGTGTGTGTGTGTGTGTGTGTGTCCAGGCGGGGGAGGATGGAGACGAGCCGGTCGGTCACAGGAACTACATCAGCGCCGCGCTACAGACCGGACTCTGTGACTGGAGCGCCAAGTACTTCGCCCAGCCGGTCATGAAGGTCAGTCACCGTCTCTGCTGTTATAAGAATCTTTCTTAGAGTCCAATAAAGACGATCGGATTCAGAGCATCAAAGTTTAAGTTGAATTTGTATAAGAAGAAGCGTTTAACAGTGCCACACAACAAGTGACAGGTTACAGAGAAAAAGGCTCAACTAAAGAGCCGGAGCAGTCGGTTTATATGCTTCTTACAATGGACGGTTTCTGGTGTAATTACAGATAATCCAATCGTGTGTTTTATCAGATGTTAATCAGATGATGTTCCTCATAGTTTTATTATCTGTAGCTTGAACAGAGAAAGCCTCGGTGCACTGAAGCCTTATAGAACAAATCCAATATGTTCCCCGAACACATTAGAACAGAAGAATGTCCTGGAACGTATAACCAGCAGGGAAACATCTGAGTCACATGACTGAAACTATCCAAAAACCCCAGATTAATATATTTTTATAACATCTTCTCTGTTGTGTTAGTTTCTTTCTACCGTCTTGCCTCCACTTCTCTCTCTGCTCCTTCTGTCTTCATGTCTTTTCTTTAATTCAGCCTTCATGTCTATAAATAAGGCTCCATGCAACATGTTAGTCCACTGATGCTTTGATGAAACTGATGAAATTGAGACTTTTTTACTTGTGATTTTGTTTAGAAAACCTTTTTTCACCTTTTTTTAATGAATGACTTAAAAACAACATTTAGTTGTTTTTCCTGCAGCGAGCGTGGAGTTCTCGGACAGCAGCAGCTCAGAGCTGTTGCTAAGCAACAAAGAAGTGCGATGATGGGTTATTTGAGTTTTCAGATGAATATTAATGTGAAGTGGTGTCATAGGGAGTATTTTACAGTGTCTCCAGTAGCTGAGAGCCATCCAAGGACACCGAGCGAACCACAACGTATTTTATAGAGTAATGGAGCCGAGAGAGAAACTAACCTGCTGCTGCTGCTGCTGAGACATGATGGCTGCTCTGAATAACTCAACATCCTCCCAGTGGAACAGAAGATTAAAAGAAGGGCTTTTTACCGCTCACACACACTAGTTGGTGTGGAGTTTTAATATTAAATCAAGCTTCTGTCTGTTGAAACATCAACACGCCGTCCTCGCTGTGAAAAGACATAAAACAAACGTGTCAGCACATTTAGTCGAGGTGACGACGGAAAGAGGGAGATGTTTAACTCTTTAGAGTTTATTCTGTTGGTTTCTGGGCTCTTTTTCATTCTGCCTGTTTACAAAAAACTTAAACATCTTCACCATGATGTGTTGGTAGCATTGTTTCAGCACAACCTATATGACCTGGTTATTATTTTACTTTTGACTCACTGGATCAACATTTTAAGCACAAAAAAACACAAAAAAAAACACAGAAGAAACACACATAAAAAACACAATAAAATACTAAATACAAACAAAACGCACACCAAAAACAAAAAATTACAAAAATACACTCAAAGCACACCACAAACATAAAAAAATACAAAAACACAAAATTACAAAAAATACAAAAAGAAACACAAAAAAACCCTCATAAAAACACACAAAGAAATTACCAAGAACACACAAAAAACAGAAAAATACACACAAAATGAATTTAAAAAAACACATAAAAATACACTCAAAACACACCAAAAACATAAAATGATACAATAAACAAACAAAAACACAGACAATGCACACAAAAAAACAAAAAACACACATGAAAAAATACTAAAAAAACACACACAAAAATTGCATTAAAATGCTGAATGCACACTGCAAAATTTGAAAAATCTCTGCAAGAAAAGTAAAATCCTGTTTCTACACCTGGTCGAGGTGTTTTTACCTTTAAAAGAGTTGCTGCATTAAATGTGACATGTAACAGCAGGAAACATGCTGCTGAACGTTTTTACATCGTGACATCATGAAGAAGTCAAAGAGCTCCGGAGCTTCCTGGACTCCAGACGGTTACACAGACTCGAGTGTGAGGGTCAAAAAAAAGTTTAAAGTTTGGGATGACAGAAAGAAAAATAAGAAGGAAAAGTTGAGAAAAGTGTGTTTGGATGAGAGAGAAAGTGGCTGAAAGAGAAGGAGAAAGTGGAGAGAAAAGTAGATTTTAGTGAAATAAAATATTTACAAGGCAAAGACATTTGGGGCAAAAAGAAGTGAAGGAGATAGAAAGAGAGACGATGGAAATAAAATATTAGAAAAGAGGAGAATAAGGCAGACGGAGGAGGTGGAAGGAGAGGAGGAGAAAGAAGATAAAAGGTGATAAAAGCAGAGAGATGATTGGATGGAAGGAGTGAGGAGGAGGAGGAAGGAGAGGAGGAGGAGGGGGGAGGCGAGGGGGAGAGGAGGAGGAGGAAGGAGAGGAGGAGGAGGAGAGGGGGGGAGGAGGCGAGGGGGGGGTGAGCGGGAGAGGAGCAGAAGTAGAGGAGACGAGGAGTTCTGCCGTATCTGGAGTCATAATGCTGTGTTGGCAAAATTTTGAGTGCTGCCATAAAACTCCACTCCATTTCAAAGCTGTGTGTGTGTGTGTGTGTGTGTGTGTGTGTGTGTGTGTGTGTGTGTGTTATCATATCACTGTGTCAGCAGCATGGCAGCAAAGTGTCTGTGTGTGTTTCAGTGAGAGTATTCACACATAAAGCTTTAGGGATGTGTGTGTGTGTGTGTGTGTGTGTGTGTGTGTGTGTGTGTGTGTGTGTGTGTGTGTGTGTCGTGGGGGGGGGGGGTGATTTTAAAAACGTGTCCGTAGAGCAGGGGTGTCAAACTCAAATACACAATGGGCCAAAATGTAAAACTTGAATAAAATGGCGGGCCAACATTGAACAAATAAACCTTTTAATATAAACCAAACATGTTTTGCTTTAACATTAAATATGGAACCAGCAACGCTTATAAACATACAATATATAACTAAATAGTGCAGACATGCAAAATCAAATTTCAAATAAAAAACACATCAATGTCATTAATTTACAATAATAATATAATAATAATAATTTGGTATTGCCTCGCGGGCCAAATAAAGGCCAAAGAGTTTGACAGCCCTGCCGTAGTGAATCTGTGAGACAGAGAGCTGGAGTTAAAACTCAGGTGAAATCCAGAGAGAATTACTGTGTTACTGACCAGGTGTAGGTCTAGCACACAAAGAGGGCGGAGCTCCACTAAAAGAGGGCGGAGCTTCCCCAAAAGGGGCGGAGCTCCACTAAAGGGGGCGGAGCTCCCCTAAAAGGCGTCCAGTCAGAAACGGTGCAACACGTCCTACGTAAATAATTATATTTAAGAGGGCGGAGCTTCCCTAAAAGGGGCGGGGCTCCACTAAAAGAGGGCGGAGCTTCCATAAAAGGGGCGGACCTCCACTAAAAGAGGGCGGAGCTGCCCTAAAAGGGGCGGAGCTCCTCTGAAAAGGGCGGAGCTCCCCTAAAAGGCGTCCAATCAGAAACGGTGCAACACTGCAACACGTCCTACGTAAATAATGATATTTAGAGAAATTAATGCAAAAATCTTCAAAATCGAGGATGCACACCTTCATGTCATGAAGACACACACCAGACCTGAGGTCAGTCTGACTAACAGACAGGAGATATATTACATAGATCACTGGTTCTCAACCTGTTCCACTGATGTTCCTCCTGTTAAACATGTTTCCAGCCCGGTTCCTCCTAACCTCCTAACCAGGACAAACATGTTTGGTTGGGGAGAAACCAGAGCACTGTGCCATCAGTGTCTGATTTATTACACTTTGGAACTGATGAACACATACACAATTCAAACACTTGGAAAAAAAACGAATTCAAACATTTTAAATGTTAATAGTCCATGACTACATTTACTGCAAATACTTCTCATTTCACTCTGTCTCTAAAAAAAAACAGAATACATGTCTATCACTTTTCACATACATTTTTTTTTTTTTTTTAAACCTCAGGGTCTCATTATGCATTGCTCCCGTAACCCTGGTAACCACAGAATCAGCTGGCTCTTACCTTGGCACACACACACACACACACACACACACAAACACACACTCACACACACACACACACCCAGTGTCTCCCAGCTGTGTGTATCCATCAGCCTCAGGAATAATAAGGAGAGACACTGTATGTTAAACCTGACAGAAACTCCCTCTGTTCATCTCTCACACACACACACACACACACACACACACACACACATTTATTTATTATTTATTTATTCACCTCCTCGTTCACAGTGTTAGTGTGTGTGTGTGTGTGTGTGTTGGGTTTTTCCCATAAAGCAACATACGCTGAGTGAGACATTACAGGAATATTGATTACACACAGTAGTAGTGGAGTCACGTGTGTGTGTGTGTGTGTGTGTGTGTGTGTGTGTGTGTGTGTGTGTGAGAGAGAGCCTGTTTAGTATTCAGTGGGAGGACTCCCTGTAGAAATGTGCTTAATAAGCACACACTGGCATGCAGCATTTAAACACACACACACACTACTACAGGCTATATCTGTTGTTTAGTCTATCAAACATACATAATAATCACAAAGTCCAAGTTTTTATTTTACAATTTTAATAGTTCAAACTGAAAAATGACATAAATCAGCTTTATATTCCATTCTGCATGTTGGATATTTTAAAGGGACTCATTTAATAAATCTGTAGAACCATTTAGTTACATCAGACTTATTAAAGCTCAAACCTTCATATTGTCCCTCGATCAATACATGTGATCAGATCAAGGTTATTATAGTTAACAAAATAATGAAAACTAGAATTGAAAAAACATTTTCATTTGTTGTAGTTTTTTAAAAACGATAACTAACTGAAACTGTGTTTTGTGGTTACAAAACTAACTAAAATCATAGTGAAAATGTCGTTTTCATCTTTGTCAACTTTTTTGCTCTTTGAGCTCTTTGAATCTGGCACCCAACACACAACACATTACAAACAACTAAAACTAATAATAACTAAGCATTTTCCTAAAATTAAAAACTAATTAAAACTAGCAAACTCAGTCTAAAAACTCATTAAAACTGAATTTGGAAACAAAAATTCACAACGAAATTAAAACTAAAACTGATGAAAAATTGGCTCAGATGTGAACTTGATGACTTGACTCATTATAGATAGATAGATTACTTTATTCTTCCCCGAAGGGAAATTCAGTTGTCACAGCAGTCCGGTATTCAAGTACAATAAAATACAACAGAATAAAATACTGAGGTAGCATAAATAAAAACAACAATAGAAAAAAACACAGAATAGAACAAGAACACTTAAGAAGTTAAAAAAGAACTGTGTTACTTGTGCAGGTTTGACTGCAGATAGTTTGTGTTTTTTCGCTCATCACTCATGACCGAGACGCGTCATGAAGGAGGAGGAGCTTATCTCCATGGAGACCTGAACCTAAACCAGAAGCTAGCGGCTAAGCTAACATGTGTCTCTGTCTCAGATCCCGGAGGAACACGACCTGGAGAGCCAGGTGAGGATGGAGCGCCAGTGGAGGTTCCTGAGGAACGCCAGAGTCAGGAGACAGAGCAGAGGCATCACACAGAGAGGTACACACAATACAGACACACACACACACACACAATACAGACACACACACACACACACACACACACACACACACAATACAGACACACACACACACACACAATACAGACACACACACACACACACACACACACACACACACAATACAGACACACACACACACACACAATACAGACACACACACAATACAGACACACACACACACAATACAGACACACACACACACACACAATACAGACACACACACACACACACTCACACACACACACACACACACACTAATACACACACACACACACACTGATGTATTCCTGCTGTATCTAACTGATGTTATAGTTGAAGTAGCATGTGTTTGTTATAACCAGGCTGTCATAGACAGTTGGATACAAATCTGTACAAAAATAGATCATTGTTTCATTGCTGAACTTTGCAACAAAATAAACATGATAATTACATAAAGAGTCACTTATTAGAACACATGTTGACTCTAATTATCAGGTCTTTAAAGTTTGTGTTTCCTTCTTTCCTTAATGTATAAATCTGAACTCTTGTTTCTTTACTCAGCTGATTCACTTTGATCCATTTCTCTGCTAGTTTGTCAGAGATATGAACACAGTTGAGATTTATTGGGATTTTTGTCTCCAAAAGTTTCATTTAGTGTCTTCTTTTGGTAATTTTGTGTCTTTTATGGTAATTTTTGTCTTTTTGACGTCAATTTGTGTCTTAATTTGGTCACTTTCCGTCTTTTCTGGTCATTTTGTGTCTTTTTTTTTGGTCATTTTGCGTCTTTTTTGGTCATTTTGTATCTTTTTTTTGGTCATTTTGTGTCTTTTTTTGGTCATGTTTGTCTCCAAACTCTCAAAAGCCAAAGAGCTAAAGTGAATAATATAAACTGTGATTTGTTTTTGACTTTTGAACTGAAGTTGTGACTCTTCCTAGTCTCCTCCACCCTAAAACTAAGCCCTTCTTTTCTGTTGGTAACATTTATTCACCAATGGTCTGATAACATCAATGTTTACCTAAAGGTCAATGGAGGAAAATGGTCCAATTTAATAAAGGTAAAGTCTGATCATGTAGTAAACACATCCAGAAATACAGAGAATAAAGCCAAAAATGTGACTTTCTCCCATGTTGTTCCACGCGCCGATGGAGAGGCTGCTGTTTGTTTTATCCTTCATACAGTATGGTTAATGATGTCGTTAAAAATGGCCAATATTTAAAAAATGTCTTTTAAAACAAGATAACAAGTAGATTTATGACAACTTGTGTCAGAGCACACTGCTGACAGCTGCACAGAGCGAAGATGACGCCTTAATTAAAAAGATTTCTCTGGTTTGAACATTGTTGGAAACGTCAAGTTTAGTTCTTCTTACATAGAAATATTTCATATTGCATATTTAAGGCTGATAATGAGTTTATTTGTTCTTGTCTTGGCTGTCAAGGATTCAGTGGTTGGATTGTGGTTTTGAGGCTCAGAGTTTTAATTCATTCACACTTTTATTTAATTGTTTTTAGGGCCACGGGGCAATCGCACCGAGCACTACTGTTATACTGTGGATTTTTTTCTTCTTCCTCTTCCGGACGCATTTTCATATATCAAAATGTGCAGTTTGAACGGGATCGGTGTGCTTTTACTTTTCTCTACAGAATACGAAAAAACTGCCCAAAATTTTGCATTGAAATGAATGGGACGGCCGAAAGAAAATGAGCAAAAAAGAACAATAATTGGAGATTTTTAAACGTCTACTTCTCCGGCATAATTTCACCTAGAGACTCCATTTAAACTTTAAACAGTAGACACAAGTCTTGTGTATCGGCGTATTAATCCACGTTTCGATAGGTCATATAGTTTTTTATCAATCCCTGTTCAATGACCATGATCATTTTTGGAGAAATTCTGAGATTATAATGGGTGTGTATTGCACGGAATGTTCGTGTCACAGTGTGTGACATCATCACCAGAGTGTAGAGGGAGAGAAAAAACTGTCAAAAAATAAATTTTAAAACTGCGCTCCAGGCCGCAAATTCCACTCTACAGAAATAATTTATACATAGAAACGTAGGAAAATTAGTCTTCTCCCTCACAATCCTCTGGTAAAGCTGTCAGAGTTATAGTTTGGGCGTAGGACACACAGATGATCCACCAACACCACCAACAGCCTCATTGGCTCCCATATTAAAAACGCAGGAAGATTTCTGAAAAAGGGAGATGTAACAGTTTTTTTACATCGCTCTAACAAAGCTATTTTTTCATTTTTCTGAAAAAAAAACATATGTAGACGTTCAGGAAGAACTCAGGACGCTCAAAGTGAAGTCGGATCAATGATAGGTATTATGGTTTTGCCAAAAATGCAGAACAGAAAATTCCAGTCTGTCCACCTCTGGCTGCTGTCACTGTTCCGGTACATTCTACAGCTGCAGTTAATTCTGTTGATTGCTCTGCTCTGATTGGTCGACCCAAAAGCCTTTGATCCTTTGATGTGATTACAGTTACAGATACACATGCGCGCATAAACACACACACACACACACACACTTTAGTCACAAAGTGGAAAAAATCTGCAATTAGAGAATGAGATTGTTCCTGTTCCCAGCAGCAGTGTTGTGCTCAGATAACAGCAGGAATCATGTTTTATTGAACATTTCGGAGCCTTGAGGGCAGAAAGAGGATAAAAACTAAAACCAGCCAGACCAGGAACAGACACAGCAGCTTGTTTCACACTTTATCTGCAGTGATGAGAGACGATCGACTGAATCCAGACACACACACACAGACACACACACACACACACACACACACACACGTTATAGAGCCCATGGTGCCAACACACACTCAGCCTCCCTGAGTGAAGTCAGAGCTGCTCAAACAGAATAATAGTTACAGTCCAACGTCACTGACACACACACACACACACACACACACACACACACACACACACACACACAGACACACACACACACACACACACACACACACGTATAGAGCCCATGGTGCCAACACACACTCAGCCTCCCTGAGTGAAGTCAGAGCTGCTCAAACAGAATAATAGTTACAGTCCAACGTCACTGACACACACACACACACACACACACACACACACACACACACAAAAACACGCGCACACACACACACACACACACACACACACACACAAAAACACGCACACACACACACACGGAGTCACGAGGAGATTGGCGTCAGAGATAAATCATTGAATTCCTCTCTATACTTGGAGGGTTTTTTGAAAGAGAGAGAAAAGTAGTAGGGCTGCCCTCATTCAGTCTCCTCCTCCAGAGAGGAGGAGGAGGAGAGGAAACAAGGAGAGGAGAGGAAATAAGGAGAGGAGAGAGGAAACAAGGAGAGCAGAGGAGGGGAGAGGAAACGAGGGGAGGAGAGGAAATAAGGAGAGGAGAGGAGAAAGGAAATAAGGAGAGGAGAGGAAACAAGGAGAGGAGAGGAAATAAGGAGAGGAGAGGAAACAAGGAGAGGAAACAAGGAGAGGAGAGGAAACAAGGAGAGGAGAGGAAACAAGGAGAGGAAACAAGGAGAGGAGAGGAAATAATGAGAGGAAACAAGGAGAGGAGAGGAAACAAGGAGAGGAGAGGAAATAATGAGAGGAAACAAGGAGAGGAGAGGAAACAAGGAGAGGAGAGGAAATAAGGAGAGGAGAGGAAATAAGGAGAGGAGAGGAAACAAGGAGAGGAGAGGAAATAAGGAGAGGAGAGGAAACAAGGAGAGGAGAGGAAATAAGGAGAGATAACAAGGAGAGGAGAGAGGAAACAAGGAGAGGAGAGGAGGGGAGAGGAGAGGAAGAGTGAGGAAGAGGAGGCAGGAACGCTAGAAATAAATAAGGCAAAATGTGGCAGAAGAAACATTTTGTCTTGTAAACCTGATTTTGAGGTGAGCAGCGTCACCATGAGGCTCTCCAGACCTCCGGCTGGTTTCAGGTTTAACTGTTTCACATTGAACGTGTCGTCAGACAGCCAACCGATGATGATGATGATGATGAAGATGATGATGATGATGATGATGATGATGTTGCCTCAGTGTCTCAGCTGCTCCTGTGAAACATTCATGATGGATGCTCTGGTTCTTGTTCCCTCTGGTTGCGGCGTGGCGAGCGGCGCTCAGGTAGCCAAGGACACGCTGGTGAACCGGCATGTGTTGTTGCCATGACAACACACGGTTGTTGGCGCCGAGCTCGACTCATTAAAACCTGAAAACAGAAACACTGTTGACTTCTTCTCTCCACCTGAAACCTCTCGGAGCTCAGACTGACATGTGTTTGTTTTTCTGCTGTTATTGTTGTTGTTTTGAACATATTTTTATTTATTCCAACATGTTCTGGTTTAAAGACTCTGGTTGCTATTTATTTCTCTTCTGTTTTGTCCTATTTGCAGCTACAGATACTGTTTTTTTCTCCCACTGGCATTATTAAAGTCTCAGTTTAATTAGAGACAGTCAGAACATCCATAAATTAACAGAATCACATTTGTTGTTTTCACATATTTGTCTGAAGTAAACACAAAAACATCCAGATCAGCATCACTCCCATGTTGATTCACTTATTCCCCCTTTTATTATCTCATTTATTTGATTTCAAGGCTATCAGGCTTTTATGTATCACCATGTATAAATGTAATATTCAACCTCAGCAGGAGTTGAATGCTGACAGCACCACTCATTTCCTTCCTTTTTGTTTTTTTATGCTGCCAAACTAAACTAGTTTGTTGTTGCAGCTGTTGGATGTAAACGTTTCACTTTCTGACTGATTAATTCCTCTTCTTTTGGATTAAAACTGACTTTAAAACATTGTTTACCTCCTTCAACCAAAAAGCTGTGAAAACTTTTAAGTCTGTGCTCCAAATGTAAAATATTCACTGAACTTGTTTGAGTTTATAACTATAAGTATAATTATTTCCTCCTGGTGTTATTTGTAACGGTGCACGTTGCTAATAAAGCGACTTTAGGGGGAAAAATCCTCTTTTTGGCCGAATTGCGTCCTTCGGTGTCGTAAACTCTGGAGGCGCGCCTTCTGAATCAGGTATATATTATATAATATATATATTAGGACGTGGTATTTAAGTGACGCTTGTTTCGAGCCGCCACATTTATCACCAGCTGATCATTCTCACGCTGTGATTGGAGAGATACGATCGTTTGATAAATCACATGTGAACCCTTCGTAAGACCAAATATAAGCTCAGATCTGAGCTGGTTTGATAAATGAGGGCCAGTGTGTTTGTACCTGAGGAGGCTTGTAGAGAGACAATAACTCAGATGTAGGTTGGTTCAGCCACGAAGGGCTTTCAGGTGATGACTATAAAGTTAAAGATGGATCCTGTAGCTGGCGGGGAGCTGGTGGACTGATGTGGTTTTGTCTCTTTGGCTGAGTTTTGGACGGCTGGAGGCTTTAAGAGGAGTAGACGGAGAACACAAATGAAATGTCAGACAGTAAATGATGTGGCTGATATTTCTCTACAATCATCGCTTGGCTTCAGGTTGAATTCTCAGATTCATCCATTAAAAGGAGCCAGGTGGATCCTCCTCACCTTCAGCCAGGCTGTGTTCTATAGAGACACCAGGATGCAGCAGGAATCAAACCTGTAATCTTCCAGTTTTAATAAATCCTCCTTTTTCCCGTTCCAGGTGTTTCCCGTCTGGATGATCAAATATTCATCAACCGAAACCCCGGAGTCCCTTCTGTCGTCAAGTTCCACCCCTTCAACACCTGCATCGCCGTGGCCGACAAGGACAGCATCTGGTAGGAACCCTAAACCTAACCCTAACCTAAACTAACCCTAACCTAACCCTAGCATAGCCTAAACTAACCCTAACCCTAACCCTAACCTTAACCTAAACCAACCCTAACCTAAACTAAACTAACCTTAACCTTAACCTAAGCTAACCCTAACCTAACCTAAACTAACCCTAACCTAACCTAAACTAACCCTAACCTAAACCCAACCTTAACCTAACCTAACCTAACCCCAACCTAATCTAACCTACCCTAAACCTAAACCCAACCTTAACCTAACCTAATCCTAACCCTAACCCTAACCCAACCCACCCCAACCTAACCCTAAACCTAACCTAAACTAACCCTAACCTAAACCTAAACAAACCAATTACATTTAAGAGATCAATGGTTCTTTATGACTGGTATCTGATAATGTGTGTGTTTTCTGCAGTTTCTGGGACTGGGAGAAGGGCGAGAGGCTGGACTACTTCTACAACGGGAACCCTCGATACACTCGCATCACCTCCATGGAGTACCTGAACGGACACGACTGCTCCTTACTGCTCACCGCTACAGGTTGGAAACACACACCACATACTGCAACCAACGATTATTATCATTATGGGTTAATCTGTTGATTATTTAACCTATTCATCGATTAGTGATTTGGTCCATAAAATGTATAAAAATATCAATGAGTGTTTCCGAAACCACAAGGTGACGTCAAAAAGACACAAAAAAGACATAAAATAACTAAAAAAGACACAAATTGACTAAAAAAAGACACAAAATGACTAAAAAAGACACAAATGACCAAAAAAACACACAAAATGACTAAAAGACACAAAAATAGCAAATTGACTAAAAGACACAAAATGACCAAAGAACACACAAAAAAATGCAAATTGACGAAAAAAGACAGAAAACAACCAGAAAAGACACAAAAATGTATAAAAATATCAGTTTCCCAAACTACAAGATGATATCAAAAAGGCACAAAAAGACCAAACAATGAGACTCATTTGTAGCAGCTTAAACACTTGACTCTTACCCTCACACACACACACACACACACACACACACACACAGCATGTGTTTGTATTCATCATCATTCATCAGCAGAACAAACCAGTCCCCTCCCAAGTTTTATCTTCATCACCAGAGGAAGTGAAAACAGAAAACAACACACACAACCACACATTTATTGTGTTTAGTGTTAACAGTGTGGACATTAAACGGAGAATGAATGCTGCGTTTCATCTCACACCTCCTGAAATCTAGCGAAAGCTGAAAGATTAATACATTTAGATTCCATCTCATCAAAGTGTAATGTGCACTTATTCAGCGTTGCTCCATCCATCACGCTGCGAAGGATATCAGGGAGGACATTACTTATAAAAAATATACAGCATTAAAAAAGTAAAATGCAGAATGTAAATCAAGTGGAGACTTTTATGGGCTGTAATAGCTCTCTGGTAGGAATGTGTGAACGTGTTTTATGTTACTCTCTGTGTCTTAGCTGTGTTTCACACACGCTGCTTTAGACTTAGAGACAAAAAGAGACTTTACCCCTGTGGAGTCTCCAGAAGCTCCAAATAATCCAGACTTGTTGACTCCATCCAGACTAGAAAACAAAGCAGCGTGGAGCCCTACTGTAAATTTACCTCTAAAGTTCTGGCTGTAAACTCCATGAGGCCAGTTTCAGTTTGATGATGATATACCAAGTAAAACTGGAGACAAGCTCAAATAGATTTAGTATCAAATGATAGAACTGGATGGAACCCTCTTATATGGTAGATTTGACACCTTTGTTCACATTTGACACATTTAAAATTCTTTATTGAGCATGATAGTGTTTTGAAAATAAAAAAAAGATTCAAAATCACATTTTATGTTGGACTAAAGGACTAAAAAAGACACAAAATGACCAAAAAAAGACACAAAACGACCAAAAAATGGTGTCCGGCTTCATGTTAGGGCCAGAGGCTCTTCTTAACGAGCCAAGGACGGCTAAGAAGAGTAAGAACGAGTCGAAGCGGCACAGTCCTCCTGCAGCAGTCTCTCCCTGCTGCAGAGCCGGAGCGTCCAGTCTGAATATTGCTAACAGGCTAACAGTTAGCTCTGTAGCAGTACAGTGTGTATGTGCTAACAGGCTAACAGTTAGCTCTGTAGCAGTACAGTGTGTATGTGCTGCTGCTGCAGGAGGTGTTCACTTAGCGATCTCTGTTTGTTTACAACAAGCACCGGACACTAAAAACTGTTCCTGTTGTTTGTTTAAAAGTAGTGCAATAAAAATACAGACGTTTTCCCTAACATGATGAATAATTGTGATTAATAATCGTGATCAAAATAATCGTGATTATCATTTTGGCCATAATCGTGCAGCCCTAGGATGTCCGTCTGTCCTCAGCCTCTGCTCCTCATTGTGTCTCTTTGTTTTATTCCTCCTCTCTCTCTCTCTTCACCTCCTCCTCCTCCTCTCTCTCCAGACGATGGAGCGTTGCGTATCTGGAAGAACTTTGCGGACCAGAAGAACCCGGAGATGGTGACGGCGTGGCAGGGCCTGTCCGACATGCTGCCCACCACCAGAGGTCAGCCCAGCTCCAGCGCTCACAGTAAAGATCAACGCTCTATTTACTATCTGCCCCCCATCAACCCACCCATCAACCCACCCATCTACCCCCCCATATACCCCCCATAATACTCCCACAGTCCTGTAGCCCACCCTCCCAGTCTCTCCTCCACACCCACAGAGCATCCAGCTACCACATTTACACTTTAACGCTCTAGTTTTTTGGTCTGTTTACGTAGAAATCAAGGGAAATCTCTGGTTTCTTGTTCACTCTAATAAGACGAGGCTGATTCTTAAACGTCTCGTTTTTAAATTCTGTTCTTTAGATTCTTTAAATGAGCAATATGAAGGATTTAGTGAGTTCAACCACCTGAATCCCCCTCTGCTCACCCCTCCGTTTCCAAGCAGAGAAAAAAACACAAATTTATGAGGGGAAAAAAAATCACAAATTGTATGGGGAAAAAACACAAAAATGTATGAGAAAAGTGTTACAAATTTGTGAGGAAAAAAATACATTTTAGGTGGGAATTTTTTTTTTTTAAATTACAAATTTACGAGAAAAAAAATCAAATTAATGAGAAAAAAATCAAAAAATTATGAGAAAAAAATCACAAATTTATGTGAGAAAAGAAAACACAAATTAAAGAGAAAATTACAAATTTAAGAGAAAAAAGTCAAATTTAAGATTAAAAAAAAAACACAAGTTATATGAGAAAAAAACAAATTATGTGGAAAAAAGAAAAAACTTACAAATTTACAAGAAAAAAATCACAAATTTACAAGAAAAAAAAATCACAAATTCAGGAGAAAAAAATTACAAATTTAAGAGAAAAAAATCGAATTTATGAGAAAAAAATCACAAATTTACGAGAAAAAAATTACAAATTTATGAGGAAAAAAATCACTAATTTACGAGAAATGGATAAAAGTGAAAAACTACTCTCCAAGAATATAAAACAAGTCTATAACTTTCTATGAAAAGTGTCAGCTCTTCCCTCACATATTCTGTCCAATAGATGAAGGACATGTGTTGACTTGGTGTTCTCCATAAAGCCCAGTGTGGAAGCAAACCAAATGAAAACTGAATCACAGAGTCCAGCAGACTTTATATGTGGAAGCGAACTAACTGAAGGATTTAATGCAGGCCGTGTTAGTTTAAGTTGAGTGTTTTTCAGAAAAGCCTCCCTCAGTCAAAGGTGACACTAATGAGGGCTTTTGAGTGTCAGAAACACATGGCACAGAAACCAGAACCTCTCAAACCAGCCAGAGTGTAACACTCACAGCACAGCAGTGTCAACATCACCACAGATGTGCACTTTTAATAAGGTGACACATCTTGATTCCAAAACTGCCCAGAGAAGTTTTTTTAGTGATGCAAAAACTTGTCAAAACCAGTAGACTGCCATAAGCCTGGTGTGTGTGTGTGTGTGTCACATATGGCCTTTAAAATCACAAATCTGCCCTGATGCAATGTAATGAAACGTCAAACTCTGCTTCTTGACTGGTATGGATTGTTCCTGCTCCACCGGTTGCAGGTTTTCTGTCAAAACTACAAGAACACTAATTTAATGGCCCCATGTTGTAAGAAGTGGATCATGCTGATACTGAAGGCGGCCTTGTTGTGTGCAGTGTGCACTCTGCAGACAACTCCATGCACTTCTAGTGAGGGGGAGTCTAAACATTGTCCACCCATCCATCCATTTTCGTCTGCTTATCCAGGGCCGGGTCACGGGGGCAGCAGGCTAAGCAGGGCGTTCCAGGTGTCCCTCTCCCCAGCCACAACGTCCAGCTCCTCCTGGACCCCGAGGCGTTCCCAGGCCAGGAGAGAGATATAATCCCTCCACCGTGTTCTGGGTCTTCCCCGGGGCCTCCTACCAGTTGGACCTGGAACTCCTCTAACGGGAGGCGCCCGGGAGGATCCTTACCAGATGCACAAACCTCCTCAGCTGGCTCCTTTAGAGGAGAAGGAGCAGCGGCTCTACTCCGAGCTCCCTCCGGATGTCTGAGCTCCTCCCCCTATCTCTAAGGCTGAGCCCAGCCACCCTACGGAGGAAGCTCATTTCAGCCGCTTGTATCCGCGATCTCGTTCTTTGATCACTACCCAAAGCTCATGACCATAGGTGAGGGTTGGAACGTAGATGGAGCGGTAAATCGAGAGCTTTGCCTTCAGGCTCAGCTCCTTCTTCACCACGACGGTCCTGTCCATCTCACGCTCCGTTCTACCCTCACTGCTGAACAAGACCCCCAGATACTGGAACTCCTTCTCTTGAGGCAGTACCTGTCTCCACCCAGAGGGGGCAGTACCTCTCTCCACCTAGAGGGAGCAGTACCTGTCTCCACCCAGAGGGAGCAGTACCTCTCCCCACCCAGAGGGGGGCAGTACCTGTCTCCACCCAGAGGGGGCAGTACCTGTCTCCACCCAGAGGGGGCAGTACCTCTCTCCACCCAGAGGGGGGCAGTACCTCTCTCCACCCAGAGGGGGCAGTACCTGTCTCCACCCAGAGGGGGCAGTACCTCTCTCCACCCAGAGGGGGCAGTACCTCTCTCCACCCAGAGGGGGCAGTCCACCGTTTTCACCCAGAGAACCATGGCCTCAGACTTGGAGGTGCTGACCCTCATCCCAACCGCTTCACACTCGGCTGCAAACCGTCCCAGTGAGTGCTGGAGGTCTCGGCTTGATGAAGCCAAAAGAAACACGTCATCTGCAAAAAGCAGAGATGTAATTCTAAGGTCATCAAACCGGATCCCTTCCTCCCCCCGGCTGCTCCTTGAGATCCATGAAGACCACGAACAGAATCGTCTGCCACTCCACTGGCACTGTCCCAGACGTCCCCGCGACACTGAAGAGGCGTGTCAACCATGACAGCCCAACAGTGTCCAGAGCCTTCAGCATCTCCGGGAGAATCTCATCCAACCCTGGCGCCTTGCCGCCGGGAAGCTTTTTGACTACCTCAGTGACTTCTGCCAGGGATACTGATGAGTCTTCCCCTGAGTCTTCAGACTCTGCCTCCTCCACAGAGGACGTGTTGGCTGGATTAAGTTCCTCAAAGTGCTCTTTCCACCATCTGAGGACATCCCTAGGTCGGGTCAGCGGGTCTCCTCCTCCCCATCTGAATACAGCTTGGGCCAAGCCCTGCTTTCCCTTCCTGAGTCGCCTGACGGTTTTCCAGAACCTCTTTGAGGCTGACCGAAAGTCCATGGCCTCCTCGAATTCCTCCTATACCCGAGTTTTTGCTTCAACGACAGCTGCAGCTGCAGCCCTTCTGGCCGAACGGTACCTGAGACCCCTCAGCCAGCCAAGACCGGTACAACGCCCGCATCGCTGCTGACGTTGCACCAAACCACCTGTCCATCTCACGCTCCGTTCTACCCTCACTTTCCTTTCTCAGCCAGCCAAGACCGAAAGGCCTCCTTCTTCAAGCAGGTTGTTCAGTTGCCACCGCGACAGGCACCGACGACCTTAAGACCACAGCTCCTACCAGCACCTGTCCCACTCTGTATCCATATCCAACATTTATCTGTCATTTTTTGATGAAAAAAAAATTAATTAATTAATTTAAGAACTCAAAATGAACCCTAAAGGGAGATAATTTGTGTCGTTGTTGCTCAGAGGATCGTCTCTGCTGCATGAATGTGAAAGACCATATTTTGCTTATGGACGCTGGTGATTAGCTGCCATGTTTACCATCTGTATGTGGTGACACACTTCCATAATTCAAGAGTTATTCACAAATATTTGAACCAGGCCTGACACCCACACCACAACACAACACAACACACTCACAACACAACACAACACACTCACAACACTGTCAGAGGCATCAGCACACTCCTGTGATCTGGTGGGTTACCCTAACCCTCTCTGTCTGTCTCTCTCTCTCTCTCTCTCTCTCTCTCTCTCTCTCTCTCTCTCTCTCTCTCCACTGCTCTACATTTTCCTGCCTCCAGCGTTTCTCCGTCTCAGTTTCTGGGTCGGGAGTTTTTAGGGAAACTGTGGCAGCTGTAGGATGATTGTTTTTTCCTCTGTTTTATAAATGCAGTAATTAACTGCCACACTTTCTGAATAAGTTCTTAAAGTATCTGAGTTTTAGCATGAGCCCTTAATGACAGTCTGGTGTGTGTAAACAACTTTCAGATGGATTTTTTCAGTGCGTTTCATATAGTAAAAGACATATTTATCTAATTGGCAGCAGAGCTGTCAGGATGAGTGACTGGCTGGTTATCTGTGCAGAGGTGTTGACTGCACACTGCATGCGCATACATGTCTCCATCATTACAAACCACAGAGTCACTAGAGCCCCTCGGGAGCAACAGAGGAACGACACACTTCACTAGCATCACTGTCTGTCTGACTCCCAGAAATGGGAAAAAAATCAAAACTTGAGATGAGAGAAAATTCACAAATTTATGCGAGAAAAAAATACAAATTTAAGAGAAAAAAAATCACAAATGTAAGAGAAAAAACTCACAAATTTATGAGAAAAATATTACAAATTTAAGAGAAAAAACATCAAATTTATGAGAAAAAAATCAAAAATGTATGAGAAAAAACTTACAAATTTAAGAGAAAAAAAATCACAAATTTACCAGAAAAAAATACAAATTTAAGAGAAAAAAATCACAAATTTACCAGAAAAAAATTACAAATTTAAGAGAAAAAAAAACAAATTTATGAGAGAAAATTTCAAATTATGTGAGAAAAAAATCTAAAAATCTATGAGGAAAAAGACAAATATACGAGAAAAAAATGCAAATTTAAGATAAAAAAATCTGAAATTTATGAGAAAAAAAAATTCAATCTATGTGAGAAAAAAATCACAAATTTAAGAGAAATAAAATACAAATTTATGCTGAAAATTTTTTTTACAGAGCCACTAGAGCTCCTCGGGGAGCGACAGAGGAACGACACATTTAACTAGCACCGCTGTCTGTCTGACGTTGGAGCCACAGCCTTGTTTCCACTCCGACTTTAACATTTAATGGTGTGCTTGTTATCTGGATGTGTCGGCAGTGACACTCGGCATCAATTTTAATATAAACAGCCGCTCCAAGGAGATCTTTACTGGAGAAGTTTTACTGACGGAAGAGTCCAACTCCAACTCACCGTCTTCAAATATGTGTTTTTAAACTCTGAAAGAAACTTCAAAACCAGCTGCACACACACACACACACACACACACACACACACACACACTGCCTCCCCTCCTGGTCCCAGATTCAGTTAAGAGTTATTACCAACTTCTTCCACACGGAGTACAGTAATTATTATATTCTTGTGTTTTGAAATTTTGAAATTTCTAGCTCTGCTTCAGAGGCATTAATAATGTAAAAGCCACTGAAATATTACAGCAGTCAGTCTGGCAGAAAGCAGCTCTGAAGCTTGTTGTCAACATTTCTCCAGGAGATGCTGCCACACACACACACACACACACACACACACACACACACATACCGGTCCCTCCTTCATCCCATCCTCCTTCATCCCGTCCAGTCGTCCAGCAACAGGCTTTCTGCTGTTTTTTTCATCAGTGAACTCTTTCTGTCTGTCTGTCTGTTTGGCTTCTTGTTACTTTGTTCTGTTATATGTTATATTGTTTTGTGCTTCCCCTGGTCTGGAGAGAGAGAGAGGCTGAACGAGGCTGCTAGCATGACGAACACCTCCACAGCAGCTCGTCCTGCTGCCAACGACTCATTATGTTTCACAGAATAAATCACACACACCTTCACCCCAGTTAGATTACAATTAAAATTCCCCAAAAGATGCAGGACGCTGTCACACACATAGTCCTGCTGGTCCTGCAGCAGCAGCTTTCAGCTCTGTGCTGAAGGGATTTGGGACTCAGAGTCCTGCAGGTCTGGAGGTTTGGGACTCTGAGTCCTGCAGGTCTGGAGGTTTGGGACTCTGTTTGTTTCCAGACTCTCTCTGATCCGTCTCTCTGTTAGTTAGTCGTGTTGAGACTCTGCAGCCTCCTTCGTCTCTCTGCTGTCTGGATGCATGGCGAGGATTCATCAAGTCATTCTGTAAGTGTGTGTGTCTGCATGCACGGGGAGTCTCTGCTAATGTGTTGCTTGCTTTTGTTGCTCCTCCCCCTCCCCCCCTGCTCCTGCTCCAGGTCTGGCCAGGAGGGTCTCCATCTATCTGGACAGGAGTAAACAAGGAGGTGAGTGTCTGTTCTCCTTCTCCTCCCTCGCTACCAAAGCTAAACTGCTGCACTAAAACAGCCAGCAGCTTTTTGTTTTCTTTTACCCTCCACCCCTCATCCATCCATCCATCCATCCATCCATCCATCCATCCATCCATCTGTCCGTTGATGCTCCATCTCTTCTTCCCTTGCAGTCATCCTAAAGATCAAATCAAATCAACTTTATTTATCTTTCCCTTTAAAACAGCCACCGCTGATACAAAGTGCTCTACATTTATTTTATTTATTTTTTATTTATTTATTTTGTTCCTTTCATGAAGGTGGACAACAAAATGTGTCCAGAGACAAACTCTACACCTTCATGATTGGAAAGGAGCAGCAAGAAGAAAACATTTCTTATATTTGTCTGCCCTCTAATTAAACAATAAAACTAAAAAAGATGGTCTGACATCACATACAACTGATTTTCAGTAGCCTACACCAACAAAACTTTGATTATAATAAAACACTTAAAACAGCAAAAACAAACAAAGAACACAAAAACAAACAAAACCCCATACAAGTACATGTTATCATCTCACTGTTGCATTGTGTTTATGTGTAGAGGAATAATCTGCTTTAATAACAGTCATGACGATCAATGAAAGAACTCATATTACAACACAACATGAAAACTGACAACACTGTTCAAAGTTCTGACTATTTTAAAATCAAGTTCATTGATGTGCACTCCCATGTATAAAGGCTCTAAACTCTTAATAAGTCCTTGATCACATTCACCACAACCTCTCATACTTGTTTGTATTATTCAAACCGTAGTTTTCACTTTCAGTATGACAAAGAGGAAGAAGAAAAGGCTTTGAAGACGAACCAATTCCCTCAGAAACACGATCAGCAGATGTGAATAAAATGAACATAATGAATGATTTGCTCATCCTTTTTCGACCCTAGAAGATATTTAATGTTAAAGCTGAAAATCTTTTTTTACTTTGAATTTTGAATTGGATGCATTCTGTTTTTATGTGTTTTTGAAAAAGTGCTCCAACTTCTTTTGTTCATACTGTTCCCACTAGGGCTGCACAGTTAATCACATTTTAAACCTGATCATGATTTTGGCCGCCACAATTAAATTAACCTGATCGTCGGTGATATTTCCATTTTAAATGCGTCTCTCCTGCATATCTAACCAACACTTTCTACACCAGTAGTCCACCAACCACCAGGGGGCGGGGCTGTGTTTCTCCCCTGAAAACAGCCTGGTTGCTGATTGGATAGAACGCTAAGCAGGATGTGACGTAGTACTGGACGCCACAACAACACGTGCCATTTGTAAAAGCCGGTGAAGCAGTGTTGGCAACTTAGCAACTTTGTTGCTATATTTAGCAACTTTTCAGACCCCCTTAGAGACTATATTTCAAGAAAGCGACTGGCAACAAATCCAGAGACTTTTTCTGGTGTTATTGGAGACTTTTGGAGACTCGTTCTTACTCTTTTTCACAAGCTGCGGGGGCCGGAGGCTCTTCTTAACGAGCCGCGGGGGCCGGAGGCTCTTCTTAATGAGCCGCGGGGGCCGGAGGCTCGTTAAGAAGAGTAAGAACGAGTCGAAGTGGCACAGTCCTCCTGCAGCAGTCTCTCCCAGCTGCAGAGCCAGAGGGGATTTTAACCCGTCAGTGTGTATGTGCAAGCACCAGACACTAAAAACTGTTCCTATTGTTTGTTTAAAAGTTGAGCAATAAAAATACAGATGTTTTCCCTAACATGATGAATAATCCTGATTAATAATCGTGATTTGGACCGTAATGATGCAGCCCTAGCTTGCAGCAGGTCACATACCAAATCTAACACTTGACAGAGTTTCCCTTCCTGGATACTGTTGCTACGCTATTAGCACACATGGCTGTTTGTGGGATGGGGGGGGTTTAGTGAACTGTCAATTAAAGAGCAAATTCTCCGTTTGACTTAAATCCACATGCAAAACTCCATTCAAACTGATGCTTGTTTAAAGAAGGAGAAGGTATCTTTTGGCTGTGGTGACTCTGTCTCATGTCCACCTCAGGACGGATCCTCTCATGTATAAAAACAGTCATTTTAAGCCGCTCCCAGAGGTGTCCCTGTTTAATTGGGTTGGTGTCGGTGCTGTGGTGTTTTAATAGCAGCGAGCCTCCCGTCGCCTCGCCTCAGGGATTAGTCTGTTACACTCCAGAGGAAATACTGCAGCACACTTCACTTCTCTCCACATTAGACTGAGAGTCCATCTCATTAAGTTCTGATCCACATTCTGTTAATAACGTCTCAACTTGTTTCATTCTCCTTCTTCATTTACTCTCTCTACCTCTCTGTACACTCTAAAAATGTCCTGTTGTTTTTAACCTGTCAGCTGTTGTTACCAGAATATTTCTGTAAAAAATACAGAACATATGTCAACATCTTTACAGAACAACTTGTACATTTTACATCGTAAAACTGTAGTAATTAAAAAAAAAACATTTTAAAGTTGTAGATTATAGCGTCCTTTACTGCTAATTTAACAGGATGATGCTGCTTTTATACTCATTATTTATGCAAAATTTACATGCAGATTTTGCTTATTGTGCATTGAATACCAGTAAATTAACATTCAGTTATTATTTATTGTACACTGAATACCAGTAAAATTAACAAGTTGTTCTGTAAAGTTGTTGATATGTTTGATATGAAAGTTTAATGTGAGTTTTATATGAATGGCACCGTGTTGTGTGTGGAAGGTCCCTTTAATTACTGTTTTTGGTAATTTTGTGTCTTTTTTTGGTAATTCTGGGGGTTTTTTTTGGTCATTTTGTTTCTTTTTTTAAGTAATTTATGATTTTTACTGTAATTTTGTGTCTTTTTCAGTCATTTTGTGTATTTTTTAATAATTTTGTGTCTTTTTTTAAGTAATTTAGGATTTTTACTGTCATTTTGTGTCTTTTACTGTCATTTTGTGTCTTTTTTGGTCATTTTGTGTCTTTTTTTGTTTACATTTGTACTGTATTTGCAGAATTATTCTGGTAACCACAGCTGCCATTTTGTTTCTGTAAAAGCAACAGATTTTTTTACAGTGTACGGTTCTGGATCTTCTTTCCTTCTTTCTCTTGGTCCCTTTTCTTCCGGCTGCATTAGCAGAAGTAGGGCAGCCCTCTCCTCTTTAGACGTGTCCTCTTCTACATTTAGCTGCTCTGCTGAGGTCTCGGTAACTTCAGGGGCCCTGGGAACTTTCTAAACCAGGACCAGGACCGACGGGGACGAGGTGAAGCCGGAGCGAGGCTCATGACTTAAAGTTTGAGGAGAAAGAGAGAAACGGCCTGAAGGCAGCAGACTCCTTGTTTTGTCTGCAGCATCTTGTAGGTCAAGAACCAGCGATAGAAACTTTATTTCCTCTATCTGTTGTTGGAGAAGTTCAGGTAGAGCAGGTCGGCAGCAGATAGAAACTCATTAGGAGATTTAAAAAGACTACAAGTTTAGAGTTCAGCAGCCAGGCCTCAGGCTCGCTGGGTTAGTTAGTTTTTTATATCTTTTCTCAGTTGTGATCAGTCTGTTTCTTCCATTGTCTTTTAACCAGTGGTGGTAAAAGTATTCAGATCCTTTACTGCAGTAAAAGTACTAATACCACACTATGAAATGACTCCACTACAAGTAAAAGACCTGCATTTCTAACTTACTTAAGTTAAAGTACAAAAGTATCAGCATCAAAATGTACTTAAAGTATCAAAAGTAAAAGTACTCGTTATGCATAATGGACCCACTCAGTTTGTTTTATATATTCTAAATATATTACGAGATTATTATTGATGCATTTATGTAAGCAGTGTTTTAATTTCGTAAAGGTAGGGCTCATTTTAATCACTTAATATACTGTTATTAGATTCATTAAAAAAGTGTAGTCATTTTAAGTTTACATTTTTTCATGTTAAATCTCGACCTGAAAAGTAACTAAAGCTGTCAGCTAAATGTATTGGAGTAAAAAGTACATTATTTGCCTCTAAAATGTATTGAAGTAGAAGTATAAAGTTACATAAAATGGAAATACTCAAGTAAAGTACAAATACCTCAAAATTATACTTAAGTACAGTACTTGAGTAAATGTACTTAGTTACATTCCACCACAGCTTTTAACCCATTTAGGATCAGATTTGTCTGCTGTTTTATTTTGTAATCTACAGGATGTGGTGCGATCTTCACTGTAAACGCCTCGGGCTCCATTCCATTTCGTGAGCAGAGCAGTCGGTGTTGCTCTCCTGTTTTAGTTAGAATATCTTCATTAAACAAACATTGTTGTCTTTTTTTTAGCATAGATAATATACATGCAGTATAATTATTTATTAGACAGTGTGTGATATTCCATATATTGGGTAGAAATAGGTTTTCACAACCCTAAAACGGAAGAACTACAACAAGTGTGCTGATGTCAACATAAGTACTGAAGAGAGGTCTAGGGAGTTGTAGTTTTTTTAATGAAACAGGTTTTCCCCTAAAATTGGAAGTTGGAAATACTTAATTAGTGGCTTTCCAGGGGTTTGAGGGGATGTCAATCACATTTTTGGCATCAGAATTTAGATATTGTCTTGTTCAATGGGGGATTTGTTATTTTTTCAGCATACCCTAAAGCCCCCCCACTCCCAGCCCTTAGTGACTATGCTCACATTATAGTCCATGTCAACACCTTTCTATAACAGTAGGTCTCATGTCTGGAACCCTTTTGTCTCTTAGTTATAATCATTTAAATATGCCCCAGGGTTAAGGTTCAAAGGTCAATATCTCAAAGCAAGAATATTGTAGAACCTTGAAATTGATATATGTTACTCTCCAGGCCAAGACCTTTCCGGTGATGTATTTGGTTTAGCTCTATGACAAAGTTTTATTGTTTTCACATCTCGCACTCAGAGACTCAAAGTGCTGTCTGAGCCTCAGCCTGTTGATGTCCAAGGTTTGGCCTAGAAAGCAATTTTTTAGTTAATCAAAAAATAATTTAATTTTAAGTTCTGTTAATGTAAAATACAGTTTGATGAGGTGTAAACGGCCCAGTTTCTGTCTCCTGCATGCACAAGCTTCTTCATGTTGGATCAACTTAAATACTTGCATTAATGCAATTATTAAGTTCATGTGACTTAGAAAAGGAAATCCACCAGACTCAAAACATTGCTTTGAATTAATGTTCTGGCAGAAATTGGCTTCACTTAAAAATTCCAGTGGAAAACGTGAACATACTTCTGTTTGTTGACCCATTGTTTTATTCATTAGAGTATAGTAAGTGCTAATGTCATGTAGGCTCTGTGCCTCATCCAGCAGGTGTTAGTCAAGCCTTTACCTTGTAAATATCAGCCTCAGCCTCCAAAGGTTAGATAAATACTAGAGCAGGAAGAGTCCCTGCCAGTCAGAGCTGACATACATAACGTCATCTAGTCAGAGAGGAACAAGGTGGGAAAGACCCGGTACTCCCTTTATTACCAGAGACCAGGAGGACCTTTACAGAGCTAACATGATGAAGGAGGAGAGGAAGAGGAGGCTACGGAGCTGCTGTAATGAGCTGCAGAGAGGAGAGCTGCTCCACCTCTGGAGATAATAAATAGAAGCAGAGAAACAGAGGTTTTTATGTAAAGCAATAGATAAATACATCACAAATGAGATTAGATTGTCTCTGCACACTGGAACCAGATGATCTGCTGCAGCTGCTCTGGTTCTATTAAAACTAGAAGCTTTCCTCTTGTTGAACATTCTGCTACAATAATACTGTTCTTGACTTCATTATTGGAACCAGAACATTTGATCTTAATCCTTAGAAGTCTAAGCATTCACATTATTTAACCCTTTGGAGTTTGGGGCTCTTTTGTTGGTTTTGGACTCCTTTCATTCTGCCTGTGTAAACCACCAATCATTGTTTTCAAGACAACCTCACCTATATAATAACACTCATAAAAAACCAAAAACACATCAGAAGCACAAAGAAATTACAAAGAACACACAAAAACAAGAGTAAACACAAAAGATTACATTACAAATGCTAAATGCACAAAGCTAAATTAGAAAAATCTCTGCAAAAAAAGTAAAAATTGTACATGTAAACTTGTTTAAAAGCCAAAACTTTAAAAAGCAATAGATAAATACATCACACATGAGGTGAGATTGTCTCAGGAACCAGATGATCTGCTGCAGCTGCTCTGGTCCTGTTAAAACGAGAAGCTTTCCTCTTGTTGAACATTCAGCAGCAATAATACTGTTCTCGACTTCATTATTGGGCCAGAACATTTGATCTTAATCCTTGGAGTTTGGGGCTCTTTTGTCAGTTTTGGACTCCTTTCATTCTGCTTGTAGAAAATACATCAAAAGCACAAAGAAATTACAAAGAACACACAAAAACAAGAGTAAACACAAAAGATTGCATTACAAATGCTAAATGCACAAAGCTAAATTAGAAAAATCTCTGCAAAAAAAGTAAAAATTGGACATGGAAACATGCTGCTGAACAATTTAACCTCGTGACGTCATGAAGAAGAAGCTCTGGAGCTTTGTGGACTCCAGAGGGTTAAAGAACATGAAGCTATCTATAGCTCCACCTCTGTTAGGAGGAGAGATCTGCAGCTGAGGAAACGTTGCCCACTCCTCTGCTCCTCCTTCTAACAGCTCTGTCCTCCAGGAGGAGATATTGATTTCTGTGTGGGTGACTAAGACCCAGTGAGGCTCCTCTGATCAGAACTCTATCCGTTCTGATCAGCTGATCGGTGACTGAGAGAGATGAACCTGGAGGGCTTCATGTGTTTAGGGTTGCAGATGGTTGACCTCTGACCCCTGAACTCCCAGAAAACTGCTTCTGATGGAGTCAGGGAGGATTCTGGTGCCTGAGGAGGAGAAGATAACGAAGGAAGAGTCGGACCCAGTGAGAGGAAGAGAGAGGAACGATGGAGAAGCAGGAGGGAATGGGAAGACTGAGGAAAGGGCTACAGCAGGGGTCTCCAACTCTGATTACCTGGGGGCCGCTGAGGCACTATCACAATGACCAAAAAAATACACAAAATTACTTAGAAAAGACAAAATGACCAAAAAAAGACACAAAATTACTTAGAAAAGACAAAATGACCAAAAAAAGACACAAAATTACTTAGAAAAGACACAAAATGACTAAAAAAAGACACAAAATTACTTAGAAAAGACACAAAATGACCAAAAAAAGACACAAAATTACTTAGAAAAGACACAAAATGACCAAAAAAATACACAAAATTACTTAGAAAAGACAAAATGACCAAAAAAATACACAAAATTACTTAGAAAAGACAAAATGACCAAAAAAAGACACAAAATTACTTAGAAAAGACACAAAATGACCAAAAAAAGACACAAAATTACTTAGAAAAGACAAAATGACCCAAAAATGCACAAAATTACAAAAAAAACACAAAATTACTAAAAAAGACACAAAATGACCAAAAAAAGACAAAATGAATGAGGTTTTTTTGTAATTTTAAGTATTTTTTTTCTGTAATTTTGTCTTTTTTTGGTCATTTTGTGTCTTTTTTTGGTCATTTTGTGTCTTTTTCATGTTGAAACTTCCTCCAGCGGCCTCCAGATAATTAGAGTTTGTAGAGTCCCTGTTGTAGAGGAAAGGCTGCTGTGCTGTGTGTGTGTGTGTGTGTGTTTGGGAATCTTCCTCTCAGTGTAACCCAGATATCCTCATCACAGAGCTGCCGGCTTCAAAGGGAATGCCTCCTCCTCTCCTCCTCTCCTCCTCCTCCTCTCAGCAGCAGCGATCACGCGGTGGTGAACGTGTCCGTGTGAAGTGTTTCCCCGCGGTGCGGCCGCCGTACGGCGTGACGTCAGGCCCGATGACATCACGGGGGGATGTGGAGCGCCACACGGGGCCGGGGGTTTCCTGACAACACGCAGTAGAACAGATGGTTCAGGAGAAGAAAGAGGAGAGAATCACGACTCCTGAAGGAGGCGCAGTGGGAAGAGACGGAGCTCTGAAATAATGTTAGAAAGGAGCCAATTAGGATGAAGAGACGGCGGGTTAGAGAAGGAAGCGAGCGAGTAAAGCAGGAGGGTGACATCAGTGGGTGAAGTGGAGATGGTTATTGATTCCTTTAGACTGGAGGAGGAGGTGACTCACAACAGGAGGAGGAAACAGGAAGGAGGAGCATGCTGTAATGAGTTAAAGGAGGAGGAGATGATCCAGATCAGTAGTTCTCAACCTTCAGTTCAGATCAGACAAACTCAGTTGATACGAAGAATTTTGGACAAATAATGAAGCAGACAACAACTAAACCATCTCTCTGTCTGTGCATTTATATATATGTTTTTATATTTTATTGTTTCTTTTAATCGAAGTCCTTTGCTATCAGTTTAAAGGTCCATTCTGACCTCCTGAGTGTGTAACAGTCAGCTTCAACCAGAGACTCCTTGGAAAGTAACAACTTGATACTTTGGGATTTGTCAGAAAAGACACAAAATTACCCAAAGAAGATTTTAAAAAAAGACACAAAATGACCAAAAAATTACATAAAATTAAGCAAAAAGGGACACAAAATGACCAAAAAAAGACACAAAATGACCAAAAAAGACACAAAATGATCTAAAAAAGACACAAAATAACCAAAAAAAGACACAAAATAACCTAAAAAGATGCAAAATGACCAAAAAAAGACACAAAATGACTAACAAAAAGACACAAAATGATCTAAAAAAGACAAAATGACCAAAAAAAAGACACAAAATAACCTAAAAAGATGCAAAATGACCAAAAAAAGACACAAAATAACCAAAAAAGACACAAAATGACCAAAAAAAGACACAAAATGACTAAAAAAAGACACAAAATGATCTAAAAAAGACAAAATGACCAAAAAAAAGACACAAAATAACCTAAAAAGATGCAAAATGACCAAAAAAAGACACAAAATTGCAAAAAAAGACAAAAAAAACCCACAAAATGACCAAAATAAGACATTAAAACACCAAAAAGACTAAAAGACATGAACACTTTAACAGAGTGGAGACAGAGCTGACCTCCAGAATGATTTGGCGACCCCCAGAAATCATCTCTCCTCATCTTTTCTAACTGTATTAGAGGACCTTTATGCTTCTCTTCCACCAGATAAACTTCTATTATCAAACTACAATCTTTACTCTCCTCCTGTGCTGGGAGAGGCTTTAGAGGCTGATCTGGATCTGAAAGATCCTCATTTGAAGCTTCGTGTGCAGCGAGTGCCAACATGTGAAGAGTCTCGCTGTCTTCAGCTTCTTTTCTCATCACTTTCTCACTGGAGTGCCACTTGACTGGTCTCAGGCAGGAAGTGCTGACAGATCTGATCCAGGGTCAGTCTGCAGTCCCAGCGACGCCACAGGAAGGAGGCAGAATACTAAACTAGTCTCCATCTGCATGGAGAGCTGTTCCTCCTCTGGATGTGTGAACAGAAGCTCAGACTTGATCCATAACTTTAGAAACTGACAGAGAGTTGTTGTGGTTCTGGTTCCCTGGAGGCTCTGATTATTAGTGACATGTAAGGTGTCAGAATGTGTCTTTTTGTCACTAATCTCCACTTCACTGGTTTCCCTAAAGAACCAATAAAACCCCTTCAAATGATACTAAACCCAGCAGCAGCAAGACTCTGGACCAGAACCACAAGAAAAGATCATCTCACACCAGTTTTAAAATCCCTCCAGTGGCTACCGGAGACCTGCAGGATTGATTTAAAATCCAGACTAAAAAACAAACTTTTCCACTAACTAACCCACTCTAGCACCCGCTGCTCTGTTAGCCTTTATGTTTTTATCTGTGCTGTGTTTTGCGGTTTTGCTTTTATTCATTTGTTTTGTAATTATTTATTTAGCTTTTGTCATCTCTATGTAATTTGTTCCCTGTGAAGTGTTCAAATTATTTAAACTATTTCAATAGATTTGTCCCCTTATGACATTTTAATATGTGATTGTTGTGATGATGTGAAGCACATTGGGCTCCCGTTCTGTGTATGAATATATATATTAATAAAACATGACTTGGCTTGACTTGTGACTTGCTCCATGTGGCTCAGCAGCCCTGTGAAACCTCCAACAGATTGTGTGTTCAACACATGCTGGCTGTGTTTAACAGCTGTTTGTGTGTGTGTGAGGGTTCATTTATAAATTACAGTAAAACTGCAGCTCAAAGATTGTGTTCAAGTTATTCTCAGTCATTTCACATTCATACTCGTGTCCCATATTGTGTATTTGTGTATGTGCAGCCTGGTGTGTGTCTGATGGAGCGTTGTGTATCATATCTATGTGTTGCAGGTGCTGGTATGGTGGTGGACTGGGAGCAGGAGACCGGACTCCTCATGACGTCTGGAGACGTCCGAGTGGTCCGGATCTGGGACACGGACCGGGAGATGAAGGTCCAGGTACTGACCTCACCTCAACTCTGCTTCTAGCTCTCATTTTATCCAAAACCCTCACAGTGAACAGCTGCAACTTGGACTTTGAGTATAAGAATTTTAGCATAATGCTAACATGCTAATGGTAAGTGTTAGCTTAGGCCAGGGGTCTCAAACTCAAATTACCTGGGGGCCGCTGGAGGCAGTTATTAAAATGACCAAAAAGAGACACAAAATTACAGAAAAACACTAAATTACTTAAAAGAGACACAAAATTACAAAAAATACACAGAATTACCAAAAAAGACACAAAATTATTTTTTTTAAAAGACACAAAATGACCAAAAAAGACACAAAATGACAGAAAAAAATGAAATTACTTAAAAAAGAAACAAAATGACCAAAAAAGACAGTTATTAAAAAAGAGACACAATTATTAAAAAAAGACACAAAATTATTTAAAAAACACAAAATTACCCAAAAAAATCTGATCTTGAAAATTATATTTCAATACACAGAATATAAAATAACAGCTTAAATGAGGATAATCTCTTGTTCTATATTTTATACTAAATATATTTGACATTATCTCCGGTTTTACTTGGCTGAATATCATCAAAATAAATCTGGTTTGGAGTTTCAAGCCAAAACTTTAGAGGGAAGCTGATGGAGAGACTCAACGTTGCTTCATTTTTATGTCTTCACGTCATGAAGAGGTTAATGTTCAGCTGGTTTCATGGACTCTAGAGAGTTAAAGAACCAAGGAACCATTGTCAACACTCACTGGTTCCACATTAACCCTGGTCACAGCTCATCCATCAGGAGCTCTGCTGAGGGTTTGTTGGCTGGTTTCTAGCTGGAGCAGCATCAACATGCAGCCAGAGGCGAGGCCCGGCTGTTGGCCCGGTATTAAGTCCATCCATCAAGACAATGATTACTCCATTAGAAGGTAAAAACACAGGGAAGGACAAGAAAACACACTAATGGAGCCACAAACTCACATTAGTTCACTAAAACAGACAACAACAGGAGTGAACTGGACAAACAGAATTTACTCATGGTTTAGTATTTAATATCACAATATGATTTATTTGCCCTTGTTTGGATGAAAACTTTGATTTTCAAGTGTCATGGATCCAGTTTAACTTTAGGTGGCATGTAGTACGCTCATTTTGGTTTAAGTGCAAATGCTGTCACGTTTCAAGAATTATCTAGAGCAGGGATGGACAACTTAAATGCTGCAGGGGGCCTCAGTTTATCATGTCCACTACCACAGGGCCACATATAGGAGCATCACTAACCAGATATGATGAAACTGACATTTTAAATATGTTTACAGTGCAGTAACTTAACATATTTCATGCTCTAATGCATGTATAACAATATAAATAGGAATACAAAAGGTTTGGAGCAAATCAAAAATAACCACTTACTGTAATTTCTTTTTGTTTCAGTGCAAGAACAGCAGACCAACATTAATTACAAGAAGTCATTTTGTGCATTTTTACACTGGACTTTTAAGATTTCATGCTCAAATGCATGTAGTTGTACTGAGGGCCACTTCAAGTGAGGGTGAGGGCCGTATGTGGCCCCCGGGCCTCCTGTTGATCATCCCTGGTCTAGTAGATCGTACCCAGTGTGTTTACGTGGAAGGCTATAAATCTGAATGTCTTGAGCTAACCAAAGGTGTACCACAAGGATCAATTTTAGGGCCTATTCTGTTTTCAGTTTTTATTAATGACCTCGGGAGGTAAAGATATTCATGCAAAATTACATTAATACGCTGATGATACAGTGGTTTACATTCTACGCTTCCACCATCACAGGAGCAGGACAAGAACTCCAGACTGCTTTTCAGACATTGCAAAATACATTGCTGCATCTAAAATTGGTCTTAAATACTCAAAAAACTAAGTTTATGGTCTTTTCAAAGTCTTGGTCACAGTTACCACCAGTCAACTGGCATTTTATCTTGAGATGGCAAATCCATTGAGAGAGTTTCCTCATACAAAAACCTGGGGAGAGATGACAAGCTCTCCTTTAATGTCCACATCACTGATTTAGTCTAGAAGCTTAAACTAAAGCTTGAGTTTTATTTCCCAAACAAATCCTGCTTTACTTGCAGTTCTAAGTAGAAACTTGTTGAAGCCACTTCTTTATCTGTGATTGGTTATGGTGATACTTTGTACATGCATGCGTCACTACGGTTCATTACAAAGTCTTAGTTTAGGTCTCTACTCCAACACGTTCACATGCTTTAATGTTTGAAAAACCACATTATATTTCTAATATTGTGTCTGAATAGACGTGTATTCTCTCTCTCTGTCTCTTTCAGTCCTTGTCTGATAAAAGCCCAGTCTGCTCTGATTGGCTAATGATAAAAATATAAAAGGTACTTGTTAATGTGTGTTAATGTATGTGTGTGTGTGTGTGTGTGTGTGTGTGTGTGTGTGTGTGTGTGTTCAGGACATCCCTACCGGAGCAGACAGCTGTGTGACCAGTCTGTCCTGTGACTCCCAGCGCTCCCTGATCGTAGCTGGACTGGGAGACGGATCAGTCCGAGTCTTCGACCGCAGGATGGGTCCAAACGAGTGGTAACACCTTTATATCACCTCTCTGTAGCACACACACACATATATATTATATATATGACTTTTGGTCCATATCGCCCAGCTATAACTGCAACTAACGGTTATTATTCATTATGGATTAATCTGTCGATTATTTTAACGATTAATCCATTAGTTGTTTGGTCAATAAAATGTATAAAAATATCATTCAATGTTTCCCAAACCACAAGATGACGTCAAAAAGACACAAAAAGACACAAAAAGACACAAAAAGACACAAAAAGACCAAAAAAAAGAGAGACAAAATGACACAAGATGAATAAAAAAATACACAAAATGTATAAAAATATCAATGAGTGTTTCCAAACCACAAGATGATGTCAAAAAGACAGAACATGACTAAAAAAAAGACACAAAATGACCAAAAAAGACACAAAATGACTAAAAAAAGACAAAATTACTAAAAAATGAGACAAAATGTATAAAAATATCAATGAGTGTTCCCAAACCACAAGATTTTGTCCTCAAATCTCTTGTTTTGTCCACAAATCAAAGAGATATTCAGTTTATTGTCATAAAGGAACAAAGAAACCAGAAATATTCACATTGAAGAAGCTGAAATCAGAGAATTTTGACTTATTGTCAAGTCAAAGTTTATTTATAGACATTTAAAAACAACCTCATTGACCAAAGTGCTGCACAGTAATTAAATACAATAAAAATCATACACAAATATACTTAAGCCTAAATAAAAGCAATAAAATACTAAAAACAATAAAATAGTAATAAAAACTCAACCTAAAAACAGAGTTAGGGTTAAAACAACTCAAACCAATTATTCCATTATCAAAATAGTTGATGATTAATTTAATAATCGATTATTGTTCGATTAATAGAATAATTGTTGCAGCTTTAGTTTCATTGATTATTAATTCCAGTTTAATTTCCCTTTTGCTCTTTAGTTTCTGTTTCTGTCTCGTCATTATTTAATCCACCGTAGAGCAAACAGCCGTTTCTGTGGCGTTAACACTCCTACATTATTCACCCTACAATCTATTATTATATCTATAAATATATATATATTTAATCTAGATGTGGTGCTGTAGATCCCTGGGGGACCACCTCTGTTAATGGACCCTGGTGGCTCCACATCCTCCCAGTTGGTTAAACATTATTCTCATTTAGCTCCCAAAGGGAAAACAAAGCAGTTAAAGCATGAAGTGGCTCATAAATCTTTAAGTGGAGATAATTTAAAGGTTCTCTTCAGGCTGGAGAACATCTCACAGCACTGGTGGAGAACACTTTAAATCTCTTTAAAATGTTTAGAAGATGTCTAAAAGCTCATTGAACTGATGTTTTAACATTATAATTCACACACAAATACACTTTTATAACATGTTCATTTTTTGTTTTCATGCTTCATATCTGCAGTAAATTGTGTCTGATGATCTAAAATAACTCTTCATAAATCCATGAGTTTTAATGTTGAAATGTAGAGAGATCAGACTTCCTGTCACACCTCTACTCTCCTACAAAGTCAACTAAATGTTTGGTCTAAATTGAGTTTTACCAAAAATGAACTCCTTGATGTCTGTTTTATCTTGTGACATGGTTTTAGATTTCAATTTTGCTTTATTTCAGAGAAATACTGATATAAAAACCACAATATCCAACTCCAAACCAAACAGTAATTACACTTACCACAGTCTGTTTTGGATATATAAACTAATTTAAACGTAAAAATAATAGAAATGATAAGTTTATTTAAAAGGGAAATTATTATCTAGATAGTGATGAAGTAAAAAAGTGAGATAAAATTATATTAAGGCTAAAATATAACATTACTTTATAACATTAAGTCTAAAATACACAAATCTGTGAATAGAGTTGTTAAACACTTTTAAATACATTTATAACAAAATCAATGTCAAAATGTTTATTGACTGAAAACTAAATATAAAATCTGAAAGAAGACAACAACATTATAGTTCCTGCTCTCTGTTTATCATCACTATTAGAACCTTTTACAGCAAAACCAGAGACAGGAACTATATTTATAGGGTTAAAGGTCAAATAAATCATGATTTTTGAGCATAAAAATGACATCATCAGTACATGTAGAAATAAGAGTCATATCACTGACCTACCTATAACACATTAGGCTGCCAGTTAAAACACGATAAACACTTTAAAGCAGTTTTTCTCAGTTTAACCCTTTATATAGTTACTTCAGTTAGACTCAGTTAGACTCTGTAGTCAGGATGTGTTGACCATGTTAGACAGAGTGCATTATGGGTAGTATGTGTCCAGGTCCAGTCAGTGTTAGGGGGACCAGGTTGGAGGAGCTCAGCGTCTCCAGGAGACCTGGTGGTGATTATCAGTGGTCCCATGACGCCCCCCAGTGGTGCTCCACTTTATTACATGTTACAGCACAACACCTTTATTTTACTCTGCTTCCTTTTTTCTTCTTTTTTTATTTTAAAAAAAAAAAGAAGAAAATCTTTATTCTACATGACAGATGAGATAAAAAGCTTCTGCACACACACACACACACACACACACACACACACAAAAGTAAAGTAATCACTTTAAGAATTCTGTCAAAAAGGCAAAATGAATAAATGCTTGAATTTTAGAATTTATATTTTGGAATAAATGGAGTCTTTGAATTGTTTTTATTTAAACAGTATCTAACATTGTTTCAACTGTGTGTGTGTGTGTGTGTGTGTGTGTGTAGTCGTGTGATGACCTACAGGGAGCATGGAGCCTGGGTGGTGAAGGCTCACCTCCAGAAGGAGACAGACGGACACATCATCAGTGTCAGGTACTATTGTTGTTGTTTACCTCTTCACATTCACACAGACTGTTTGTTTGTTTGTTTGTTTGTTTGTGTGTTTGTTGTTTCTCTGACTGTGACTCTGCTCCTCCAGTGTTAACGGAGACGTGCGGTTCTTCGAGCCTCGGAGCCCCGACTCTGTCAACGTTCTGCAGACGGTGAAAGGGTTAACAGCGCTGGACATCCACCCTCAGGCCAACCTCTTCGCCTGGTCAGTTCACTGCTGCTCTCCTGGTTCAAATCAGCGAAGGAGGAGAAAAATGTGTCTAAAAGGAAGCTCTGTCGTAGCTAGTTAGCTTAGCTAGCTAACGACAGCCGGTAGCGGTTAGCTAGCAACACTCTCTATAGCGTAGCTGCACAACTGGACAGCTAAACGGTTTCTTTTTTCCATCGGAGTATGTTGTTGAAGTTGTTGAAACTGTCAAAGTATGTTGTTAATTCCCATTGAGAAAGTTAAGAACAAGTTAAGAACAAGTTAAGAACAAGGGAATCTGAGTGACAGAGGATGATGATGTCAAAATGACAAAAAAAAAGACACAAAATGACCAAAAAAAGACATAAAAGACTTACAAAGACACAAAATGACACAAAATGACTAAAAAAAGAATCTATAAAATGTATAAAAATGTCTGTGTCTCTGTCTGTGTCTGTGCAGCGGCTCCATGAACCAGTTCATCGCCGTCTACAACGCCAACGGAGACGTGATCAGCAACATCAAGTATTATGACGGCTTCATGGGCCAGAGGATCGGAGCCATCAGCTGTCTGGCCTTCCACCCTCACTGGGTAACAAGACTCACTGAGAACAGCTGATCACTGCTGATCACTGCTGATCACTGCTGATCACTGCTGATCACAGCTGATCACAGCTGATCACTGCTGATCACTGCTGATCACTGCTGATCACTGCTGATCACTGCTGATCACTGCTGGTCACTGCTGATCACTGCTGGATCACTGCTGATCAATGCTGGTCACTGCTGGTCACTGCTGATCACTGCTGACCACTGCTGATCACTGCTGATCACTGCTGGTCACTGCTGGTCACTGCTGATCACTGCTGATCACTGCTGATCACTGCTGGTCACTGCTGATCACTGCTGATCACTGCTGATCACAGCTGATCACTGCTGATCACTGCTGATCACTGCTGGTCACTGCTGGTCACTGCTGGTCACTGCTGATCACAGCTGATCACTGCTGATCACTGCTGATCACTGCTGGTCACTGCTGGTCACTGCTGGTCACTGCTGGTCACTGCTGATCACAGCTGGATCACAGCTGATCACTGCTGGTCACAGCTGATCACTGCTGATCACTGCTGGTCACTGCTGATCACTGCTAGTCACTGCTGATCACTGCTGATCACTGCTGGTCACTGCTGATCACTGCTGGTCACTGCTGATCACTGCTGATCACAGCTTTAATTTAGCTCTTTAGCTTAGCATTAGCTTACCTCATACTGCTACATTAGCAGCTTTTAACCCTTTGATGCTCAACATATAAACACCTTCTAAGGCACAACATGGGTCAAACATGACCTTGTGCTTTAGAAGTGTAGTGATAAAAAAAAGGTTTTTATTCAAAAAGTAAGAAATGAAAACAAAAAATGAGGATGTTTGATGATCAAAAACAAGTTATTTGAGGAAAACCTCCAATACTGAATGATGAAATTAATTTATTGCAAAGATATAGAATATAAAAACATATTCGGGTCACTTTAGACCATGTTTTGCATCAAAGGGTTAAACAAGATTCCAATGTAAACACAAACATGGACTCTAGATGTTCCTCTGAATATATTCAGTGTTCTCTGATGTCTGACTGTCTCACCTGGTGTCTCTGTGTCCTGCAGCCTCACCTGGCCGTCGGCAGCAACGACTACTACATGTCCATCTACTCAGCAGAGAAGAGGCTCAGATAACACACCAGCACCCCCCCTCCCCCCCCAACACCACCACCACCTGACCTTTGACCCCTGGGCCTCCAGCTCAGGATGTAAATGACGTTTTTCTTGTACATATGCAATTCACCCTGAATGTTCTAGTGATGGCTGCTGACAGAAACTCATGCTACGAACGACCACGATATATATATATATATATTATTATTATTATTCTCACTGTTTATTCATATTCTTATTCTGAAGCTAATGATTGTAGACTTGGCTGTGCTGAGGAGTGTGTATATTTAAATAGAAGAAGAATAGAGGTTCTATTTTAAAGAAGAGGTACCCACCTCCTCCCGGCCACAGCGAGCATCACTACCTGAACCGGGGGGGGGCACGTCCTGCTAAAACACATTCACCGGTGCAGAAAACACAAAGCTGGACCCCCCCACCAGGGTCTATAGACTCATTTTACTGGTCGTCTCACAACCAAAGGACTCAGAGGTCTGTAGGGACGGACCCTGAAGGACCCTGATGGACCCTGACGGAGGACGGGGCCACCAGGCAGACTGATGAGTGTCTGTGGATCCCCAGTGGACCCCCAGGGGTCCTCCAGGGGCCCCCATAGCCTTGGACTTCCAGTTGCTGCCCTAACAGAAGCCTGCTCCCTGCTAGAACTCCTCTTGCTTCCCCCAGCGTGCCAAACATCATCTCATTGTCCATGCGAGACCCTCTGTTGAGGCTCAGGGGGTTTTGTGGGTTTATTTGTTTTTTAACGTATCACCTGTATAAAGGGAACCCCCCCCCCCCTAGGACCGTACCACCTTTATAACTAGCACAGTGAGAGCAGGGCTGGATGGAAGCTCAGCACCCAGTCCTGCAAAGCAATAACAACCTGACAGCTTCAAGCTCCTCCCCCAACCATTCAAGCTCCTCCCCTTACCTCCAAGCCCCTCCTCTTATCTTTCAAGCTCCTCCCCTTACATTTAAGCTCCTCCCCCTTGGGTCGACGGGTCACACGACGCTCTAGTTTTCTAGTTTTCTGCTGTTTCGCTTATTCAGCTTCTTTTTTTTTATTTTCTCTTTTTTTCGCGTTCTGTTTTGTATTTTTATGTTTTTAATTCTGCTGGCATTTTGTTTGCCTTAGCCTCAGTGAGGTGGAGGAAGGAAGTGGACACAGCCTTACCCCCCCCCCCCCCCCCCCACACACACACACACACACACACACACACACTCACACACCCCCACCCCCCCAGTCTGCAGCCCCCCCGTCACCAGAATAAAGACTTCTGGCTCCAAATCACCTTCATCTCTAAGAATCCTGCTTTGAGTTTTAAGATTTTAGATCCGGAGAAAAAGAAGAAGAGACTTTAACAAAGTAGTCGAGGAACAATGAAAACAATCAGGTTTGTCTGTGACGTTCGACTGCTTTGCTGACTGGTTTATAGACGAGAGATGAACTCAATGAAATAAACCAAATACAACACCGGACTCTCTGTTCCTCATTTAAACTGTGTTGTTCTCCTCATGTTTTATTAATATTCTGGTCTACGGTATAAAAACTATCTCAGTTCTGCAGAAGATCATAACTGTAGCAAAGCAGAGCTGACAAACGGTTTTGATAATACAGTTTTTCTCAGTTGTTCTCGTCTTTGGTGCATTTCTCACATCAATATTAACATTTTACATCAGTTAGTTGAACCTCCACAACATTTAGTCACATTTAGTCTTTAGTTCTCATAGCAGCAGTTTCTCCTTACAACACATTACAAATACTTTTGTACAGTCATCAAGTGCTTTCATACAACTCTGCTGTTTTATAACTATTATATCTTATGTCATGTCAGTCAAATTAACTATACTTGTGAATGCTGAATAATGATTCCATATAAAACTAATAGTCTCATTACATTGTGTGAGTCATTACATTAAAAAAAATGTTGAACTAGTTGTCAAAATCTGTCAAGCTAATTGTATACATTTTTTTAAATCTTAAATTTTTTCCTGAAAATGTCTCCGGAATTGAATAATATCTCTGAAGTAATATAATGCACTATTTTAACCCTTTAGAGATTGGGACAATTCTGTCGGTTTTTAACTCCTTTTCATTCTGCATGAAAAACAACTTTAAAAGTGTTCACCATGACGTGTTGATATTGTTTTCAGCACAACTTCAACTATATGACCTGATTATTATTTTCATTTTGACTTATTGGATCACAACATTTTCAACACACGAAAACAAACATGAAATTACAAAAACACAAACACTTATTTTTTAAACAAAAATAACATAAAAACACTGAAAAAAAAAAATAGAAAAGATTTTTTTTTCCGAAACCACCCAAAAAATTACAAAAAAACACATAAAACAAACATTAAAACAAAAAACATCAGACCCGGACTGACAGCCGGACTCACTAGTGATGTGAGTTCTGTCTCTTTCTAGTGATTCGGATCATTTGTCTCAGTTCACCAAGAAGAGCTTTTGGCTCCCAAATGGTTCTTCATTTTACCATTTATACCTTTTATAGTTCAGACACATTTAGCTCTGTTTTGACTTGTGATTTGTATTTGAACACATTTATAACTTAAATGTCAATAAACTGCTGTAGCCAGTTACATTTCCAGTTGTAAAATCCCTGTTAACTCTCTAACTGGTTGAAGAACCACTCTGCTACACAAAGCAGGTAGAAAAACATCTATAAAAACCTAAAGCATAGAAATAAAAAAAGGACAGATTTTGACATTTTTTTAAAATTTAAACACACCTAACAAAACAAGTAAAGTACTTGAAAAATAGAAATTAAATACAGCAATCAAGTAAATGTGCTTTGTTAATGCCAACTTCTGACATCTGGACAAAAACAATGTTTTTGGCATAGAGTAAAAATTATAATAAACAACATAATAAAAATAAATAAAATACAATGTGCAAAACAGCATCAACAGTTTTAGGTCTCTCTGAACTAATCACCATCATCCAACTGGAACTTTTTATTAGTTTTTTCAGAGCGGATTGGCATTGAGGAAGACCAATTGTGTATATTATATTATGTTATGTTATATGTTTTATTATATTATATTATATTATAATATATTATGTTTTATTATATTATATTTTATTATTTCATATTATGTTATTTTATGTCTTTATATCTTAAAAGAGCCGACTCTTTTATGGGCTTAAATGTGTCATTATTACCTGTAAACGCACAGAGAGTGATCAACAAATAGTCCTTGTTTTAAAACAGTGCTTTGTTATCCACAGATACAAATTTCTAATTTGTAACTTGTATTTTGGTTTTTACAAATAAGACACATTACTCGGACTGAGAGCCGGACTCAAGTCTTGGGGGCGCCAAAGATCCACGGGGGTTCGTGAAGCCCTCTTGATTTTAAGGGATGTAATAAATCTAATGTGTTAAATATAGATGAGTCAGCATTTAATTCATAAGTGGGACAAAAACAACTAAATAAGGGCTACATTAAACATTTATTCATTTATTTAAATAGAAAAATCACTATAGAAAAGTTTATAAATAAAGGCTATATCACGAGAATAAGGACATGTGTAACATCCCTCCTGCAGTATACACAGGTAACCTCACCTAGTGGTAACCTCACCTAGCGGTAACCTCGCCTAGCGGAAACCTCACCTAGCGGTAACCTCACCTAGCGGTAACCTCACCTAGTGGTAACCTCACCTAGAGGTAAACTCACCTAGCGGTAACCTCACTTTGCGGTAACCTCACCTTGTGGTAACCTCACCTAGCGGTAACCTCACATAGCGGTAAACTCACCTAATGGTAACCTCACATAGCGGTAACCTCACATAGCGGTAACCTCACATAGCGGTAACCTCACCTAATGGTAACCTCACCTACCGGTAACCTCACCTAGCGGTAACCTCACCTAGCAGTAACCTCACCTAGCGGTAACCTCACTTTGCGGTAACCTCACCTAGTGGTAACCTCACCTTGTGGTAACCTCACCTAGCGGTAACCTCACATAGCGGTAAACTCACCTAATGGTAACCTCACATAGCGGTAACCTCACATAGCGGTAACCTCACATAGCGGTAACCTCACCTAATGGTAACCTCACCTACCGGTAACCTCACCTAGCGGTAACCTCACCTAGCAGTAACCTCACCTAGCGGTAACCTCACTTTGCGGTAACCTCACCTGGTGGCAGCCTCACTTAGCGTAACCTCGCCTGGCGGCAACCTTACCTAGCGTAACCTCACCTTGTGGTAACCTCACCTTGCGGAAACCTCACATAGCGGTAACCTCACATAGCGGTAACCTCAACTAGCAACAGAAACAAGAGAGGGTACCATGAAAGTCACATTGAGTTCGGCTTCATAGAAGCAATGGACAATGGAGGGGGTCGCCAACATTTACAATGGTAACAATGTGGGTCCCTCAAGAAAAAGATTGGGAACCATTGGTCTAATTGACTCCTCGGCTCTGACTCTGATATGTTTCTTGACTTCAACCTTGCTTGTGTTGTATTACTCTCATTTCTAAGTCGCTTTGGATAAAAGTGTCTGATAAATGACATTGTTGAATTGTAGGTTTATGTCAGTAAATAAAACACTTGAACCGTTACCTTATTATCTTCCCTTCAGGAAACGTTCTTCGCTCCAGAGTGAATGTTTCCTGTCTTGTTCATCTCTCTACCTGCAGCAGCAGAGGTCAGAGGTCACCCGCCTCACTACTGCTGCTCTCTGAGCAATACAACGTTATTGTGACTACCACACACACACACACACACACACACACACACACACACTAGTGAGACCAGAGGACATTCCAGCAGAGCTCCATGAACATCCTGAGGAAACAACACTCACTTCCTGTTAAATTAAGTGGTGGCCGGCTGCAAGGCTTGATAACGGATGGAGAGGTAGAGCACCACCTTAGAGCCCAGTTAGACCAGCCTCCTCCCACCACCACCAGTAGACCCGCCCCCTCCCACCACCACCAGTAGACCAGCCCCCTCCCACCACCACCAGTTAGACCAGCCCCTCCCACCACCACCAGTAGACCAGCCCCCCAGACACCACAACACCCCGCCGGCCTGCAGACCCTCTCAGTCTGTCAGTCTGTCGGTGTGTTGGTGTGTTACCTCCAGGATGGACCTCCTGCTCCTCCTCCTGCTCACCTCCTCGCTCCTCTCCACCTGTAAGACCTCCTCTCTCTCTTTAGGAACTCTCTGGATTTATTTTTTACTACATTTGTCTCTAACCTGCTGATTTACTCTCTTATCTTGCTCCAAGACTTCCATCCAGGGAGAACGGCGGACGCACAGACATGTGAGTATCTTTTAACATATTTATATCACACTAAAAGACGCAATATCTGCCACAGAAACACTGAAAAAAAGGTGTTTAAAACCAGATCAAACAGTAAATCTGAGGGAAATGATCTTGCTGCATGGACAGATAATTTACCTTGACAAGATTTATTAAATTAAGATTATTAAATCTAGAAATAAGCATGTCTAGATGCATTAAGAAGTCTTAAAATAAGCTGAAAATGCTGGTTTTAAGATAATAGTACTTAAAAAGTAACTTTTTACTTTTAATTTAACCTTTTACAGCCTCAAATTAAGTGAAAAACACTAAATATAACCAATTACATATTTTGTTTTCTTACTTTTAGCAAATTAAGCTGAAGATTATGAAAAAAAGTATATATACATGTATGTTATTAGTTTCTTACCAAGATAAAAAAAAAAAAAACTTAAGATTAAAAGTGTTAGATCATTGATCTTGTTTTAAGAGTTAATTTCTTATTTTAAGTGTTCAACATGCTCATTACTAGATTTAATAATCTTAATTTAATAAATCTTGTCAAGGTAAATTATCTGTCCATGCAGCAAGATCATTTCCCTCAGATTTACTGTTTGATCTGGTTTTTAGACTAAACACCTTTTTACAGTGAATATCTTGTTGGTTGGAGCAGAAAGTTGAGTTTTAAAGAGACTTCGTGTTTATGGAGCATCACTTGTTTATTTCCCATATAGACGAATGTTTTTGGTTTTGAGTTGGAAGATTTTAAACAGTTGTCAATCATTAAAGAAGACAAAGAGAGAGAGAGAGAGTCAGTGAGTGGAAACAGTCTGTTGTTATCAGAGCTGGTTGTTGTTGTTGGGAACATGTTGGAGATAAAAGTCTCACGCCTCCATGCTGTTAAAAACACCTTAACTAACTGAAACTGTATTTTGTGGTTCCAAAACTAACTAAACTAACTAAAATGATAGTGAAAATGTCCTTCGTTTTGGTCTTTGTCAACTTTTCTCATCCGATATTTCCATTTCATGTAACTTTATATCAATCAATCAGACTTTATTTGTTTATCACTTTTCATACAAGAGAGATGTAACAAGTGCTTCACATAAAAAAGGAAAATAATGATGATAATAAAACATAGAAACAAGCAAACCAGGAGCAGTGTGTAAACACTGGAGGCAGATTATACATTAATGAAATAAAGGAAACATTTATTGTGACCTTATTGAATCTGGACCCAACAAATACCCCATTACAAAACAACTACAACTAATAAAAACTAAACTAATAAAAACTAAACTAAAACTCGCAAACTCACTCTAAAAACTAACTAAAACTAACTGAATTTGGAAACAAAATCTCAACGAAATTAAAACTAAAACTGATGAAAAATACCAAACTATCATAACTTTCTGGTACTTTATGGTTTGGAAGCACTGAGACTTAAAGAAAGACTCGTTCTGTCATCAGTTTGTGATTTTCCTGGAAAAAAAGAGAAATCAATCAAAATGTACATGTTCATTTTTGTAATTAACTTTTTGTTTTTTATGCATCAGACAAAAAATATAATCATTAAATAAAAGTTTCAGGCTGATTTTTATATATTATGATGAAGATGACATCATATGAAACCAAAACAGCTAAAACAATTATCTTATCTAGAATTATCTTGTTCTGAGTATAATTTACCCACTGACCATAGCTTTATGTGCTTATTTAATCATTAGTATTATTATTATGTGCTTATTTAATGATCTTATTGTGTAAAGACTTGTTTTTAGGATTGACATTGTGAGCTTTTTCATGCTTTTCAATCTCTTCAACTGTTGAATATGGTGAGTTTTTACCTCAAATATTGGTTCCAGTTGAGAGTTTTAGTTGCATGGAGTTTAAATGATATTTCTAAAGTATTTTCTACCACCAGTATCTACCCACAGATACTGGAATGAGAAAAAAACTTGCTTGTTTCAAGTATTTCTGGCTTATTTTAATGTTAATACAGTCAAGCTTTTCAAGACATAATTGCTAGGGATGAAAAAAAAAACTTTATATTTATACAGTAAAAAATGGAATAAAATGTCAATCTTAAATGTTAAATCAACAGTGTTAATATAGTTTTACTGTAATATTATAAAAAGTTTCACCGTATTTATGACAGTAAAGTTCTGTCAACCAGCTGGTTTCTACTGTAAATGAAACAGATTATTTTTGACAGTAGACAGTAAATGTTCTGTCCAGCGCTGCCATAATAACTCACGCAGTGTTTCCAGAGTAAATCTCTTCCTCCTCCTCCTCCTCCTCCTCATCCTCATCATCATCATCATCATCATCATCATCATCATCATCATCATCATCATCCTCAGCCTGCTGAAGGCTGCTGGCTCTGTTCCAACACTGATTTCTCCCTCGACTCGCCTGTTTGTCTCACAAACTGCTTTTCCTGCCTTTTTTCCTTGTTTTCCAGGTTTGTTTACAGCAGCAGCCTGTTGTTTCTGAAAAGTGACTTCACTGCAAAAACCAACTGACAAAAAACACGAAAATAAATTACTAAAATTAAGCAAAAATAAATATGGTGCGCAGGGGAGTTAAGAGCTATTCTCTGCTTTCAAATACATCATTTGTGAACACAAATCAATCACAATTTTGACTTATGCTTAAAAAATAACAAATACAACATATATGCATGGTTCTTTGTCCAAAATCAAAGCAAAGCTGCACTGAATAATATAATGACAACACTGCAAAAACCAACTGACAAAAAACAAGAAATAAATAACCAGAATGAAGCAAATACATGCTGGAAACAAGTCAAATTATCTGCCAGTGCAGTAAGTAAATGTTTCTTTGTATCTTTAAATAAGTAAAAAATATCTAGAAACTGGAAAAACAATGATGTCTGGAAATAAATACAAATATATTTATTTTGAGCAATTGTGGCTGACTGTAGTAACATTCAAATAAGCCAGAAATACTTGAAACGAGCATGTTTTGGTGATAGAAAATGCTTTTTAAATATCATTTAAACTCCATGCAACTAAAACTCTCAACTGGAGCCAATATTTGAGGTAAAAACTCACCATATTCAACAGTTGAATAGATTGAAAAGCATGAAAAAGCTCACAATGTCAATCCTAAAAACAAGTCTTTACACAATAAGATAATTAAGTAAGCACATAATAATAGTACTAATAATTAAATAAACACATAAAGCTATGGTCAGTAGGTAAATTATACTCAAAACAAGATAATTAAGATAATTTTGATAGATAGAAGAAGAAAATACTTGGTAGCTTCATGTTTTTTGCAGTGAATAAGTGTTTACTGAAAGATAAAATGTTTCTCAGTCATCTCTACATGTGTGAGCTGACAACAAATATCTGTTATGAATCTTTCATTATTCTCCATCTGATTGTTCCTGTGAACCATATTCCACCTGGTTGGAGGTTTGGATCAGTTCATCTGATTATAGAAGCGTTCACATGAGGCTGTTTGGCTGCTGTAATCAAACCAGAGACAATGAAGAAGAGAAATTAAAAAGGGACCTGAAAGAACACCGTGATTGATAATCGTGACAAGATTAAAAATGTTTTCCCAGAAACATTTCAGACAGCGTGAAAAACATCATAAAAACAGAATGTTATGATTTAAAAATGCTTCATGTGACCTTCATTCTGGTTTTATTCATGTTTTACACAAACCTTTTGGGGATCGGGGTTGTATAAAATGGAAATGAGCAACTGGTGAAGCTGAAACCAGGAATAAAAGAATCAACTTGAAGAACTCTTCTTCAACTTTTTTACATTCCTAGCTCATGTAAAACCAAAGATATGATATTTTTAATTTGATAGTACAGAAATATTTCAGCGTTGGTGGAGCTCTCTGTGTCATTTCACACATAGTTTGTTTTGAAGAGTTGCCTATAAATAAACATGTTTTTATGGGACTTTTTTGTATATAGTTTTATTATATTAAATCTTTTTACCTTTTTATATGTTAATTTTTGTATCCTATATTTATATTTTCAAGTTCTAAAACAGTTCATTGAGCATATTTGTGGTTTGTATTGTAGTAAATAGTATCATTCTTCAACTCGGATTTCATGATTTCTGGGCTCAATATGTTGATCGAGGAGGTTAAAGTGAGAAAATAATTGTCAGAAGTATTCAAAAACGGTCAAAACAGGTTCAGAGCCCAGAGGATCAATGTCAGCAGCAGCAGAATGAGAGAAGAACAGACTGAAGTGTTGCTGTGGTCACAATGATGGTTGCTGTTAGTTGTCGTAGTGACGTTAGAGGCCGTAGAGAGTCTGGAGAACTGTTGACTGGCTAGCTAGCTAGCATTAGCTCCCGCCCAAACCATCTCCTAGCGGCGGGGCCACCAGGGGCCACTAGACACCAGCAGGCTGGTGGATAATGTTTTGGAACCAGATTAGCATGAAAGCATGTTGGAATAAGCAGCTGGCTAGCTGGTTAGCTAGCTAGCTTACTAATTTCCTTCTTTCTAGCTAGTTAGCTATAGCCTGGGTCTACCCATGGCGTGGTGTCCATGGGCGATTTTTAGCCCTGCTTTTGGTATCCACCCTTTTTTCTAAAAAAAAAAAAAAAAAAAAGGGAACATAGGAATGACCCCCTTTGTTGTTATGCACCAATACAGCAAATTATTCCATGTGAAAACTTACTTTGCAGTAAAACTGACTTCTGATTCTGATTCTTTGTACTTCTCCGTCGTTACTTTCCACCCGTCGGCTTATCTGGTTGGTTATCCCTCTACAATGCTTGCTTTAATGGGAATATCTGTTCTACTGTTCTACTATTTCTGGTAACTTCTCTGAACAAGTTTAAATAACAGCTCGTCCCAACAGGCCCAGCTGAATCTAGACAGGAGGTTCTCTTCTTTAGCTGCTTCTATCTTCTGCCATTGTTGTTTATTTTAACATCAGAAGACCACAAATCAATGTTACAGTCCTGCATACATGCATTGTTTCTGATGTGAGTCTGATCACATTCCAGTGGAACACAGCAGCTTCCTGAGTGAATCAGACAGCACCTGTTATAGAAAACAGAAACTCAGTAGTCGTTTCAAACGTTTCAGGAAAAAGCCACTGTTCATTTGGAATGGAAGAGGAAGTGATGAAAGGAAATTCAATGAAATCACTTTCCATGAAACTGTGACTCAGAAATCTGTAGGAAACAATGTGTTGGTGTTAAAGTCAGAAGGAAGGAGGGAAAAAGCTCTCACACGTCTGGAACGTGACTTCTTCAGGATCATTTATATTTATATTTATAGTCATTTTAAGGACATTTGTCTCATGGCTTCACATCCATAGCAATAGTGTTTCCTTAATGCCTTTTTTACGTGATTGTGTAGGCATATCAGGTATTACAGCATTACAAGTTCTCTTCTTATCTTACTGACAGAAGTTTTACTGTCTCTATTGCTGATTTTATTTCCCACCGTCCTGTGGGGTCCCGCAGGGCTCGGTTCTGGGGCCCCTGTTGTTCTCACTGAACTTACTGCCCCGTACTCCGGTTTTTATTCTAATGGGACTCTATTTTATTTGTGTCTTGTGTGTTTAGCGTTTTAACAATTTTGCTAATTTTGTGTATTTTTTAGCCATTTTGTCTTTGTAAGTCATTTTGTTTTTTTTGTAATTTTGTGTCTTTTTTGGTCATTTTGTCTTCTCATTTTGTGTCTTTTTTGTGTCTTTTTTTAGTAATTTTGTGTCTTTTTTTAGTCATTTTGTGTCTTTTTTGTGTCTTTTTTTAGTAATTTTGTGTCTTTTTTTAGTCATTTTGTGTCTTTTTTGGTCATTTTGTGTCATTTTTTAGTTATTTAATGTCTTTTTTTAGTCCTTTAGTCCAACATAATGAGATTTTGAATCTTTTGAAAAAAGGTGTCAAATCTACCATATAAGAGGGTTCCATCCAGTTCTATCATTTGATACTAAATCTATTTGAGCTTGTCTCCAGTTTTACTTGGTATATCATCATCAAACTGAAACTGGCCTCATGGAGTTTACAGCCAGAACTTTAGAGGTAAATGTACAGTAGGGCTCCACGCTGCTTTGTTTTATAGTCTGATGGAGGCAACAAGTCTGGATTATTTGGAGCTTCTGGACACTCCACAGGGTTAAGTTACTTTTTATTTTTGTATTTCCTCCCTAGTATTCACAATCAGGGACATCTCCCTGTCCATCGAGCCCAGTCCTGATGTGACACTCTTATATGTTATATTTGACACCTTTGTTCACATTTGCAACATTTAAAAATCTTTATTGAGCATGATAGTGTTTTGATAGTAAAAAAAAATGACCAAAAAAGACACAAAATGACCAAAAAAGACACAAAAAGACTAAAAAAAGACAAAAAAAACACAAAATGACCAAAAAAGACACAAAAAAGACACAAAATGACCAAAATAGACACAAAATGGCTTAATAAAGACACAAATGACCAAAAAGGACACAAAATGACTTAAAAAAAGACAAAAAAAAACACAAAATGACCAAAAAAAACACAAAAAAGACACAAAATGACTAAAAAGACACGAAATGAGAAGACAGAATGACCAAAAAACACAAAAGACACAAAAAGACAAAAAATGACTTAAAAAAAGACACAAAATGACCTAAAAGGACACAAAAAGACTAAAAAAAGACACAAAAAAACACAAAATGACTAAAAAAGACACAGAATGACCAAAAAAGACACAAAATTACTTAAAAAAAGACACAAAAAAACACAAAATGACCAAAAAAAACACAAAAAAGACACAAAATGACTAAAAAAGACACAAATGACCAAAAAAGACACAAAATGACTTAAAAAAAGACACAAAAAAACACAAAATGACCAAAAAAAAACACAAAATAGACACAAAATGACTAAAAAAGACACAAATGACCAAAAAGGACACAAAATGACTTAAAAAAAGACACAAAAAAACACAAAATGACTAAAAAGACACGAAATGAGAAGACAGAATGACCAAAAAACACAGAAGACACAAAAAGACAAAAAATGACTTAAAAAAAGACACAAAATGACCAAAAAGGACACAAAAAGACTAAAAAAAGACACAAAAAAACACAAAATGACAAAAAAAAACACAAAATTACCAAAAAAGACACAAAATGACCAAAAAAGACACAAAAAAGACATGAAAAGGATTCAAAAATGGACAAATAGCCGTTTAAGACTCCATAGAGTTAATCTCATGTTTATTTTTTTTCCGTCCCCAGTATTCAGTATCAGAGACGTGTCCCTGTCCATGGAGCCGAGTCCTGACGTGACCCGGGACACCAACGTGACGTTGCGGTGCCGGGCGGAGGTCATCAGCGCGGGACACGAGGCGCTGAGTCGAGAGTACACGATTTACAAGGACAGCAGCGTCGTGTACACCAAGACCTCCAGCTCCTCCGAGGACCTGCTGTACCCGCTGGACCAGGCCCGCGTCTCCAACAGCGGCAAGTATCGGTGTAGGGTGACCATCGACGGGAAACAGGTGACCAGCGACGCCAAGAAGCTCTCAGTGACAGGTCGGTCTGTTGCCATGGATACAGTAGGACATGTTGTTGTGTGTTGCACGGTGCTAACACACACTGATTCACACACACTTTAAAAAAAGTTTTGTTGAATGAACATAATTTTATTATGACAAGTGGTTGCACGAAATTATTTTATCTGAATCTGGATATTTTATTATGTTGACTGGACTTATACATTTAAAGTAAATTTTTAAAAATTATATTATGTAATTTTTTCTCAATTATTTTTAGTTCATTTTACTCAAATTGTCTTAGTAAATCAAATTAAACCCACTTTAAATGAACTTAAATAAATTGTGTATGTTTTTTAAATATATTCTACTCTTTCAAATCAATTAAAATGTTTAAATTGTACCTTTTTTTATTAAGTTGATTCTAATTAAATATTTTTTAGCTTTCGTACATGACAGATGGAATGAACAGTCTAAACTGACAAAAAAAAATTTAATTTGGATGAATTAAATTTTTTCAAGCTAATTAAATAAAATAAGACTGTCATAATTCCGACAATATATGTTAAAATTACATGGGGTTTTTTATAAGTGGAGTTGAATAACACATAATTTCTATTAAAATATGCTTAAATAATATATGTAACATTTACTAAGGGTCAAAATCACTTTTTCCTGTGCATAAGATCCTTTAACCCATAGGAACCTATGGTGACACGGCTGTAACAAACACTTTAAATCTTCTATAATCTCCCATATTCAGCTGACAGGAAGTGACTTCTCCCAAATATGGGTGTGACTAGAAACAGACAAACATGCTGATTAGACAAAAGTTTTGTTTCCTTCAGCATGTTTTGTATTTTAGCACCATGTTTGTTTTCTCAAGTCCATAATTCTGTTGTTCAGAGTTCAACAGCTACAGCAGCTTGTTGAGGAGACGTACAAAGATTCAGTGTTATTTATATTCATTTATTGTTATTTTGTTACTCAAAAACAAATCTGAAATGGAATTTGTTGTCTAATAGCACTATTAAGGCAAGGTTTTATTAAGGCCAGTTTATTTATATAGCACAATTCAACACAAGCTAATTCAAAGTGCTTTACATAAACATTAAAAACAGCAAGACACGATTGAAAACAGTAAAAATTAAAACAATTAAACAATTAAAACAGGGAAATAGGAATAAAAATAAAAATAAGATAAAATAAGATACAGCAGGATAAAAAAAATAGATAAAATAATAAAAAGCACAAGTCAAACATTTATTAAAGTCACAATTTTGATATATGTTATTGAGATGCAAACAAAAAGGCAAAAGGTTAATTGTTTGTTATTTATTATTGATTTATTCTTATTTTGTTACTTAAAAACAAATCTGAAAAATAATTTGTTGGTAAACACGAAGCACTATTAATATCACAATTTTGATAAATGTTGTGGAGATGCAAAGAAAAAGGCAAATTTGTGTTTCTGTAAGCAGAAAATGTGTTTAGTTTATTCATTTTAAAATTAGAAATATTACAAACATTAATACCATAAACACCCAATGTAACGTATACGTCACATTACAGATCTCTGACATTTAGGGGTAGTATTTATTTTTTAAAAACATCATACACACACACACACACACACACACACATACATACTTTTCTTCTCTTTTGTAATATAGTTCTCTACGCTGTAAAAAATGTCTGTAGATTTTAGGGTGAAAAACTGCTAAACCACAACAGTAAAAGACGTAAAATGATAAATGAGTTAATTCAGTTTCAGTAACTGAAATACTGTAAATGTTTATATCAGACAAAACAGTAATTTTTACAGTTTAAAAAAATAAATAAATAAATTACTCCACTGTAAAACACTGTGGCACCATGTTTGTAACAAAAATATACTGTAATATATAAACAACCTGAATATCATGAATAAAGATGAAAGTGGCAAAAGACAAAAACTGAAATTTTGAGTTGAGTTTTTAGATGCAAATTTAAGTGAAAGCAACTAATATTCTGAGATAAAGTTTTAATGTGTAAGCCATCACTGTAATTTTTGCATTTATCTTTTGTAAAAAACACTTTTTCTCACTGTTAAATGTACTAAACACCATATCTCTAACAGAAATATACTGTAATATTTAATGGTAAAATCTTTAATTTATGCAGCATTTATAAAGTATTTTCTTGTCAATTATATGGCAGAACAGCGTTTCTTTTGATGGAAAAACTTTTTATTTTTTACAGTAAAATATGGAATAAAATGTCAATCTTAAACGTGAAATCCACAGTGTTAATATCATTTTACCGTAATATTAGAAAAAGTTGCACCGTATTTATTACGGTAAAGTTCTGGCAACCACAGCTGCTGGTTTTTACCATAAAAACAACAGATTTTTTACAGTGTATACTTCATAGATGTGTACATTTATTTGCTTTACTTGTTTAGAATAAATACCTTTTTGATTACAAATGCTGTCTATTTAATGTTGTACACCAGGGGTTCCCAAAGTGTGGTGCGTGGACCCCTGGGGGTGCGCGAGATGAAAAATGTAATGGCGGTCTGATAATTACACAATTACATTTTTTCCCCCACACAATAAAGAAGTGTAAATAAACATTTCCTTTGTAAAATGTAAAATCAAAAACTGTAATATTAATTAATAAATAAATGCAGGCTATTCAAAATGCACTTCATCTTAAAATGAAGCGTAGAAGAAGTTCTCTTCTTCATGTTTCCAGCCTGTTATGATGACGGGTTGTTTAGCTCCACGCTCATTTAAACTTGCTGCAATTTTTGTTCAACGCGGCTCAAAATATTATAACATTTTCCAACTTATGTGCTTTCTGCCTCTGATCCTGAGCCTTCATCATCCTCTTTGATATTGAAAGTGGAAGCTTGTTCATAATTTTGTTGCGTTATATTGAAACTGTGTTCAGGTTAATTCAAACGCGAGAGCTCATTGTTGTGATGGTGATTATTTTATTATATGTGTGTTCTCATTTGAGCATGATTAAACATGCCGCCTTTAATATGGCGATAAAAAAGCTTATTGGATTTTGTTTTTTTGACAACCTGGTCTCACAGAAATCCGTGAAATAGCCACGGAATCGCTCAAATTTCCGTGAAACTGACACGGATTTGGCTACAATGCAAGTTAATGCCAGTCATATCCCGTGGCTATTCCAACATACAAAGTGATTATGTACATTCACTGAGTGAATATTTAGAAAATAAAACATATATTTCTCGCTAGAAATGTGATCAAAATCCATTTTTATGCAGAAACTAAGTCAAAATATTGATTTTTCACTAAAAATGAGAGAACTGTCCGCCATGTTTTTTATTCTGACCGCCGGGACCTTGAAAGTCACGTGACTTGGAACAAACCAATAGGAACAAATATCCATGGAATAGCCGGGATATGATGTCATTAACTTGCATTGTAGCCAAATCCGTGTCAGTTTCACGGAAATTTGAGTGATTCCGCGGCTATTCCACGGATTTCTGTGAGACCAGGTTGTTTTTTGAAGGTGTGGGGGATTGGGGGTGCATCAACACGATTGGGACGTAGAAGGAGGTGCGCGGCTTAAAAACGTTTGGGAACCGCTGTTGTACACTATGAACGATATGTCAACCTCTTCTATGACTTTTTTCATAAAAGAGGCATCTTTATTTCCCAACAGAGGCTTCAGGTGTGTGTTTGTGTCTTCCAGGCCTTTCTAAACCAGTCCTCCGCCTCAACAAGGGCGTGGTCAGTGAAGGGGAGGAGATAACCGCCAACTGTTCAGCTCCTGCTGAGACTGGATCCATCTTCTTCTACTTCTACGAGGGATCCAAAGAGATCCTGGAGAAGCAGGTCCACTCCAACCAGGCCGAGGCCAAGCTGCGCTTCTCCACCGTCGGCGTCCACAGGATCCACTGCGCCTACACGGTCCTCGTAACGCCAGAGTCCTTCAAGTCTGAGGAGAGCAACACCGTCACTGTTTCAGTCAAAGGTGAGCAGATAAATGTCTGAACCAGGGATGGGCAACAGGAGGCCCGGGGGCCACATACGGCCCTCAGCCTCACCTGAAGTGGCCCTCAGTACAACTACATGCATTTGAGCATGAAATCTTAAAAGTTTAGTGTAAAAATGCACAAAATGACTTCTTGTAATTAATGTTGGTCTGCTGTTTTTGAACTGAAAAACAAAAAGAAACCACAGTAAGTGTTTTTTTTTAATTTGTTTCAAACCTTTTGTATTCCTGTTTATACTGTTAAACATGCAACATATTTGGTTCTTAAGATAAAACAAACTTTAGATTTAGAAGTGTTGGATAATTTATCTGGTTTTAAGAGTTAATTTCTTATTTTAAGTGTTCAACATGCTTATTTGTAGATTTAATAATCTTGATTTAATAAATCTTGTCAAGGTAAATTATCTGTCCATGCAGCAAGATCATTTCCCTCAGATTTACTGTTTGATCTGGTTTTTAAACACCTTTTTTGCAGTGCACATGGATTAGAGCATGAAATATGTTGAGTTACTGCACTATAAACATATTTAAAATGTCAGTTTCATCATATCTGGTGAAGTGATGCTCCTATATGTGGCCCATCGCTGGTGGTCTGAACACTGCAGAAAACATGAAGCTACCAAGTATTTTCTTCTTCTATCCATCAATAGTATCTTAATTATCTTGTTTTGAGTATAATTTACCTACTGACCAGAGCTTTATGTGCTTATTTAGTTATTAATATTATTATGTGCTTATTTAATTATCTTATTGTGTAAAGACTTGTTTTTAGGATTGACATTGTGAGCTTTTTCATGCTTTTCAATCTATTCAACTGTTGAATATGGTGAGTTTTTACCTAAAATATTGGCTCCAGTTGAGAGTTTTAGTTGCATGGAGTTTAAATGATATTTCAAAAGTATTTTCTACCACCAGTATCTACCCACAGATACTGGAATGAGAAAAAAAACATGCTTGTTTCAAGTATTTCTGGCTTATTTTAATGTTACTACAGTCGGGCTTTTCACGCCACAATTGCTCAAAATAAGTATTTTTGGATTTATTTCAAGCTATCATTGGTTTTTCCAGTTCCTAGATATTTTTACTTATTTAAAGAATTCTTACAAAGACAAATATTCTTACTGCACTGGCAGATAATTTGACTTGTTTGCAGCATGTATTTGCTTCATTCCAGTAATTTACTTCTTATTTTTGTCAGCTGGTTTTTGCAGTGTTCTTTTCAAAGCTTTTATTTTTCCTCTTTCTGTTGTTTTTGCCTCCTCAGCGCTTCCCATCGCAGCCGTTCTGGAGGTTTCCCCCCAGTCCAGCGTCTATGAAGGCGACCAGCTGGACATCTTGTGTAGCGTCAGGAACGTCCTGCACAGCTCCGACAGCATCCAGCTGTACCTGAGCCAGGGCACCAAGCTGCTGAACCACGGGACCACCAGGGTCAACCACAGCATGGTGGCTCTGGCCCAGGACCCCGCAGAGTTTGAGTGCAGATTAGAGATGGGAGACATCGCTAAATCTGACACTCAGACTGTCTCAGTGACCGGTAAGAGGACATCTTTAAACTCCACAAAGTCCCGAAATGATAAACACAACAAAACAGACAAAAATGGCAATTCTTTCTTGTAAACTGCTGTTGAGACTGCAAAAACTGAACTCTAAGTCAGATTAAATATATAAATATTAGATCAAGAGGATATCTGCTTATTCTCTGTCTGATCAGATAGTTATTCTTAGTCAGCATCTTTTATGTTCCACTGTTTGACTTGTTTGAAGTGTTTTGGTCCTTAATGATCTAAATCAGATATTACAGCTTGTTACTGAGATTTTATCACCTATACTGAGTAAATACATGCTGGAAACTAGAATATCAACAGTTACAAAGCTGTTTCACCAACACTTACAAGACTTACAAGAAACAAAAAGACACAAAATGACCAAAATAAAGACACAAAATAGCTAAAAAAGACACAACAGACACAAATGAGCAAAAAAGACACAAAATGAAACAAAATGGCTAAAAAAAAGACACAAAAAGACATAGAATGACTAAAAAAGACACAAAATGACCAAAAAAAGACACAAAATGACAAAAAAAAAACAAAGTGACTAAAAAAAGACACAAAATGACTAAAAAAACAAACAAAATAGCTAAAAAAGACACAACAACAGACACAAATTACCAAAAAAGACACAAAATGTTTGACTGTTTGACTTGTTTGAAGTGTTTTGGTCCTTAATGATGTAAATCAGATATTACAGCTTGTTACTCAGATTTAGTATTTTATATGCAGATGATGACTTGTTGTTTGTGAAATCTCTCCTCAGAGTTGTTCTCGGTGCCGACTCTCACCAAGTCTCCTGCTGAAGTCTTCCACAGGGAATATATGACTCTGACTTGTAAAAGTGAGAGTTTTGCCTCTGAGAGACTGGACCGGGACGAGCTGACTTACAGTCTGGACCCCCCACTGGCCCCCCAGGGCCCCGGGGTCTTTAAGGCCTTGGCCCTGCTGAGTGAGTTAAACTACACCTGTATCGCTGCAGCCAAAGGAATCAGGAAACACAGCCAGATCCTGACTGTTCGTCCTAAAGGTGAGCTCACCTTTCACACGCAGACTTTAACCTTTTGGAGGTTATTTTGGTGTTTTTGACTCCTTTTCATTCTGCCTGTATATAAACCACGTAAACATCTTTGTTGGTGTCATTGTTCTCATTGACCTCAGCAAAAAAACACACAAAAAATACAAAAAACACACAAAACCCCCAAAAAACACTCATAAAAACACAAAAACACATTAAAAATTTACAAAAAACACAACAAATTTACAAAAACATAAAAACATTTCAATGAGTTCCGAGATTTCGTATATATCTTCTTGCTCCCCATGCTGACTGTTTACCTGCATTGAACCAACAACAAAAACAGCTCAACAACATTGAAGAGTTCAATTTAAGAGCTGATATCTAGACATTTTCCATGGTTTTATTCATAATGATTGTGGTTATTATCAATGATGTTTTCATAAAAGTAGATGTAAAAATAACCAAAAAAGACACAAATTGACCAAAAATAGATAGAAACATAACCAGAAAGACACAAATTGACCAAAAATAGATATAAAAATAACCGAAAAAGACACAAATTGATGCTTGGTCAATACTTCTCAGACAACAAATGGACCAGAAAGCTTCCATTCAAAATTCTTGTCCTGCATCCAACCAATTTTGCATTCATATGCAGCTATCTGTGTATAGAGATTAGGTTTCAAGGTTTAATCTCCAAATCTGAATTGGTTAACCTAAAGGATTGAAAAAAAAAGAGCTGCTTCAGAATTCAAAGACATGGTTTGACATTTGAGGAAACAAGCCTTGATTAATAGCCCTGTCATGTCTCAGGTGTCACATTATACACAAGTATTGTTGTTTTCTTCAAAACAGTAACTGAACTAAAACAGCACTGGAAGAATGCTAACCTCCTCTATGACATATCTCTCTTCACCGCTGTGATTTAGTTCCAGTGGTTTTTGAGACTTTCCTCCCCCAAAAAATGACCCGTAGGTTGTTTATAGAGCAGCTTAAAAAGACTCAGTTTACATGATGACGGTCTGAACAGAAGACGCAAAAGTGGCTTGGTGTCTTCACTTTTTATTCCGCATTCAGGAGGAAAACGCGTGCATACGGTGAGGCTAAAGTGTGTGAATTGGCAGTTTTTAGTGTCTGGTGCTTGTTGTAAACAAACAGAGATCGCTAAGTGAACACCTCCTGCAGCAGCAGCACATACACACTGTACTGCTACAGAGCTAACTGTTAGCCTGTTAGCACATACATACTGTACTGCTACAGAGCTAACTGTTAGCCTGTTAGCACATACACACTGTACTGCTACAGAGCTAACTGTTAGCCTGTTAGCACATACACACTGTACTGCTACAGAGCTAACTGTTAGCCTGTTAGCACATACACACTGTACTGCTACAGAGGTAACTGTTAGCCTGTTAGCACATACACACTGTACTGATACAGAGCTAACTGTTAGCCTGTTAGCACATACACACTGTACTGCTACAGAGCTAACTGTTAGCCTGTTAGCACATACACACTGTACTGCTACAGAGCTAACTGTTAGCCTGTTAGCACATACACACTGTACTGCTACAGAGGTAACTGTTAGCCTGTTAGCACATACACACTGTACTGATACAGAGCTAACTGTTAGCCTGTTAGCACATACACACTGTACTGATACAGAGCTAACTGTTAGCCTGTTAGCACATACACACTGTACTGCTACAGAGCTAACTGTTAGCCTGTTAGCACATACACACTGTACTGCTACAGAGCTAACTGTTAGCCTGTTAGCACATACACACTGTACTGCTACAGAGCTAACTGTTAGCCTGTTAGCACATACACACTGTACTGATACAGAGGTAACTGTTAGCCTGTTAGCACATACACACTGTACTGCTACAGAGCTAACTGTTAGCCTGTTAGCACATACACACTGTACTGCTACAGAGGTAACTGTTAGCCTGTTAGCACATACACACTGTACTGCTACAGAGCTAACTGTTAGCCTGTTAGCACATACACACTGTACTGCTACAGAGCTAACTGTTAGCCTGTTAGCACATACACACTGTACTGCTACAGAGCTAACTGTTAGCATGTTAGCAATTTGCAGACGGGACGCTAAGGGGTTAACATCCCCTCCGGCTCTGCAGCTGGGAAAGACTGCTGCAGGAAGACTGGGTCGCTTCGACTCGTTCTTACTCTTCTTAACAAGCCTCCGGCCCCCGTGGCTCGTTAAGAAGAGCCTCCGGCCCCCGCGGCTCGTTAAGAAGAGTAAGAACGAGTCTCCAAAAGTCTCCAATAACACCAGAAAAAGTCTCTGGATTTGTCGCCACTCCCTTTCTTGAAAAACAGTTGCTAGGGGGGTCTGAAAAGTTGCTAAATATAGCAACAAAGTGGCTAAGTTGGCAACACTGCTTGGTTGGTGGACTAGATATGCAGGAGAGACGCATTTTAAAATGGAAATTATCGCAGACGACCAGGTTAATTTAATCGTGGCGGCCAAAATCATGATCAGGATTAAAATTTGATTAATTGTGCAGCCCTACTTAGTCCCATTTTGGCTAAATGGGCAGAAGGGGTGAAGAGTGTGACCTGTATGAAGAGGGCCAATGAGAGTGTGTTTGATATTTCTCTTTCTCCTCTCTAGTTTCTGTCTCCACTCCAAGGATCTCGGTGGATGGTAAAGTCATCCTAGGAAGGCCCTTCAGGATCCTCTGTGAGTCGGACACTGGCAGCCTGCCCATCACCTACAACCTGATGAGGGGCTTCACCCAACTGGACAACTTCACAGTGGAGCAACGCTTCCAACAAGCTTTCTTCACAGTCCAAATCACCAATCCTGAAGAAATAACCAAATACATGTGTGAGGCGAAGAACAGTCAGAGGGCACCCCTACTCGGCAAAAGACTCGACGCAACTGTCATAGGTAAATAAATATATATATTTTTAATACTCTTTTTATTGTTTTTCATTTTTAGAAAACAGAAACAAAACATAAAACAGAAAATAAAACAAAACAAAAGAAGTCCCACCCAAAACTCACTAGAGTGATGCGTTATATATTTCTATTTATACATAAAATAAGTAAGTAAATAAAAAGATGACAGGAGACGGGTAAACGAAGAGCACATGGGTAAAATAAATAAGAAGGGCAGACAGTCGTCATCTTCCAGGGACAGATGAAGAGTTCTAGCTTCTGTAACAAGGAATCAATGGTTCCCAGATCCTCCTGAACTGGTCCGATTTGTGATTAAGGTCATGAGTGAACACTGCAAAAAGACAATAACAATACGCCCAATAAACAGCTCTGGAGGATCGTAAACCACGCCTCCTCTATGGAAAAATCAATAGGTGGTCTCCAGACTATATTTGTGATATAGTCAAAACAAAATCGTGCAAGGCAGCATGAGTAGACCTAGCAAGCTAGCTAGAAAGAAGAAAATTAGCAAGCTAGCTAGCTAACCAGCCAGCCACCTGCTTATTACAACATGCTTTCATGCTAATCTGGTTCCTAAACATTATCAGTGGGCTGGTGTCCAGTGGACCCATAGTGGCTGCGCAGCTCTACCCACCGCTAGGAGACTGTTTGGGCTGTTTGGCAAAAGCCTAATCTACCAACTAGCCCCGTTAGTGGCTAAGCTAACGGGGTTTAGTGAGACCCTGGTCGTTGTGGTCGTCTCGACATTGATCGCCTTGATGGAGGACCAGATATAATTAATAAATATATGTATGAAGAGTGTGCGTAAGTGGAGAGTCCTTCTTCCTTCATATCTATCTTGCACAAACGGCAATAAAAAACACAAAACACAAAATATACACATGAAAACACACATGAAAAGAATAATTAAAAAACACATAAAAAACACACACAAAAACACAAAAAAATTTACAAAAAACACGTAAAACACACAAAAAATCCAAACGGCAATAATTGTTCGGCGACATCGTGTAAACATCAGTCATCTTCTTCCTCATCTAATTTGTGTCTCTCTTCATACGTCATCTGGTATAACTGATCCGATTGGCTAAGAGCTATGTACAGACGCTTATGATAGACATTCCGCCCAATAAACGGCTCTGGAGGATCTTAAGCCACGCCTCCTCTACGGAAACATGAATAGGTGGTCTCCAGACCAGATCTCATTTGTGATATAGTCTGGAGTTAGCCAGGCTCAGGGGTTATGGTAGGTTAGGCAAACTGGTTGTTAGCTTCATTGTTTCCATACATAAACATATGTAGAGAGTGGTTGTAGATAGATAGATATGTAGAGTGAATTGTGGGTATGAACTGTGGACTAATCTGGCCTCTTCTCCTCTCCTAGTGCCGCTGGCCCACCCGACACTGACCGTCATCCCCCACATCCCAGAAATCTCTGAGGGAGATGATCTCTACCTCATCTGTGGTGTCACCGGGACGCCGCCAGTCACCTTCAAGTGGTACCGTGATGGCACTCAGAAGCCACTGAACATCAGCACCACCAGCACCAACAACACAGACTACCGGGTCACCGGGTTGTCCAAAGAGCACAGCGGCACCTATTACTGCGAGGCCGTCAACCACGCCAACACCGTGGTCAGTGACAAGGTCACTATCGAGGGTGAGACTTCAGGACTTCCTCCTTTTCTTTCCACATGGACGTCTTACCTGCATGCAACCATGAGCCGTGTTTCCTTTAGGTGGAAAAGTGTCCACCGGGAAAGTCTCAGGCCACGCCCTCTCTAAAGTCTCAGGCCACGCCCTCTCTAAAGTCTCAGGCCACGCCCTCTCTAAAGTCTCAGACCACGCCCTCTCTAAAGTCTCAGGCCACGCCCTCTCTAAAGTCTCAGGCCACGCCCTCTCTAAAGTCTCAGGCCACGCCCTCTCTAAAGTCACAGGCCACGCCCTCTCTAAAGTCTCAGGCCACGCCCTCTCTAAAGTCTCAGGCCACGCCCTCTCTAAAGTCACAGGCCACGCCCTCTCTAAAGTCTCAGGCCACGCCCTCTCTAAAGTCGCTCACTCTGCGTGTCTCCACTACTAGTTATCCCCCAGAGGGATTTAGAGACTCTGGAGGTGACGTTTGGTTTTCACCGTCGCTAACTGTGCACAATGTCAGCAGCTGATGATAAACAAAGCAGCATGGCTAATTATGCACAGAGTCTCCGCTGATCATAAACATTGTGATTGTGATTTAACCAGCATCGCTAACTGTGCACAGAGTGTCTGGTGCTACAGAGCTAACTATTAGCCTATTAGCAATTTGCAGACTGGCTGTAAGGGGTTAACATCCCCTCCCGCTCTGCAGCTGGGAGAGACTGCTGCAGGAGGACTGTGCCGCTTCGACTCGTCCTTACTCTTCTTAACGAGCCTCCAGCCCCGCTGCTCGTTAAGAAGAGTAAGGACGAGTCTACAAAAGTCTCCAAAAACACCAGAAAAAGTAGCTGGATTTGTCGCCAGTTGCTTTCCTGAAAAATGGTCGCTAAGGGGTTCTGAAAATAAATAACCAGCGAGCACACCTTGCAGCGGTACCTTCAAGTAACAAAATGCAAAATCAAAAAAGCGACTGGCAATAAATCCAGCGACTTTTTCTGGTGCTTCTTAACGAGCCTCCGGCCCCCCCACGGCTCATTAAGAAGCGTAAGGACGAGTCTCCAAAAGGGGGCCGGAGGCTCTTCTTAACGAGCCTCCGGCCCCCGCGACTCCGCGTAAGAACGAGTTGAAGCGGCACAGTCCTCCTGCAGCAGTCTCTCCCAGCTGCAAAGCCAGAGGGGATGTTAACCCCTTAGCGTCCAGTCTGCAAATGGCTAACAGGCTAACAGTTAGCTCTGTAGCAGTACAGTACAATAAAAATACAGATGTTTTCACTAACATGATAAATAATCGTGATTACAATATTGATCAAAATAATCGTGATTATCATTTTGGCCATAATCGTGCAGCCCTAGTGTCAGTCACTCAAAATCTACAAATTGACCCTTTTTAATCTTTTAAACCTTTTCAGTCCTCTCTTCCTTTGGTCTGTCTTTGTGATCCTGTCCCGTTTTATTTCCCCTTGTGTCCCTGTTTGTCCCTGACTGTGTCTTCTGTCTTCTGTCTCCGTCCTCAGTGCGCCTGGCGTTGTGGAAGAAGGCGCTCATCGGGGGTTTCTGTCTGCTGGGCCTGGCGGTGCTGGTGGCGGTGCTGGTGCTGTGGTTCAGATCCAAGAGAGGTAGAGAGACCTACAGTCCTCCAGCAGCTCCGCCTTTAGATCCAAAATTATATGAACTATGAATGAAAAGCAACCTTCCTCCACCTCCTCCCTCTCGCTCTTCTTCTCTTATTGTAGGTAAAAAAGAAGCAGCTGCTGAATTGTCAGTGTGAGTTGGTTCGACTTCTTGCTTCCTGTGAATGTGACAGATGAAGTTAATGTATCTGGTTTTATTGGCTGGTTCAGATGAGGCTCCATGTGTGTCATTGTTCTGTTCTTCAAAGCCTTTAAAGAACCATACTGGTTGTTTTGCATGTTTGTACTGTAAACACAGCAGGAAACAGTCACAATAACCATATCCATAAAACAACAAGAGTTGTTGCTCCGATTACACAAATGGGGCATAACTCGTTAATTATTGAGCTTTATGAGTACTGGGTTAAAAAAAAAATGGAGCAGACCAGCTTTACTCAGCAAAAAAGGATATTTTTAATGATAATAATAATACCTTTATTTGTATAGCACCTTTAAAAACACGGTTCACAAAGTGCTTTGACAGAACTTGCATGAATAAAACTCCGGCAAAAATAAGAAACCAATAATGAAGAAGAAATTAAAAAATGATATATATATATATATATATATATACATAAAGATATATATATACATAAAGATATATATACATATATAGCATACATATATATATATTTATATATATCGTTGTTCACCTGTTTTGTGTGAAGCTGTGCTGTGAAACCCAATCAGCATTAAGATTATCCTTCGTAGCATATTGTTGGGAATTATTTTGAGGAAACCAGCAGCAGACGTCTGAATTCTCAGTTTAACTTCAATCTATTACAATATGTCAGGAAATGTGCAGTTACAGAGTCTCTGGGTTTAAACTACATTTCCTTGACAACACATAGCTGGTCAGATCATGAAGTCTGGACCCAGTCTATTTTCCCTGAACCCTTTTTGTAGCCTGACAGAAGTTTTCTAAGAATGTTGGTTGATCTTCTTCAGACGTCGCCTCCTTTAAATCTGCTGATTTGTCAGTTTATTTATTACGTGGACACGTCATGTCACCAAGCAGAGCTCTCATGTGTCTCTCTGCTCCATATAAAATATTACCTTTATTAGGGAACACATATTCAACATTAATTAGTTGCTTATTAGCATGCGAATAAGTAACATATTGGCTCTTAATGAGTCATTATTCAGCAGTTATTAATCCTTATTCTGCATGGCCTTATTATACAACCAGTAAGACATTAACTAAGAGTTTTCCCTCAATAACCTCAGAATTATTGATTATTAGTAGTAAGTAAGGAAGTTGAAATAGATTTCATATCAACCAAAAAGGTTTGCATTTGAAAAAAGTTGATTAAGACGAAAACAAAGCACATTTTCACTATAATTTTAGTTAGTTTTGTAACTACAAAATACAGTTTCAGTTCAGTTTATTTTTATTTCAGTCAACGAAAATGTTTTTTCAATTCTAGTTTTGATTATTTCTTTAGTTTTTGATAACTATAATAACCTTGTTGTACATTTACTCACTGGTAGAAGTATGTCATGAGTTAAACAAAGCAGGAAAATACAAAAAAAATTGAAGAATCACAAACCTAAAGGCCACCAGTATGGTTGTTGAAGTGCGTTAATTTATTGCATTTATGCTTTTGATCATTGTGGCATTTAGTCTATGTTTCCACCAGTTGACTCTATTTTCACCATCTCTCAGAAAGCCTTCGAGCCCTAAATCAGATGACTCTTTAACAGTGAATCTAACCCACGACACAGAGGTTTATAACGCAGCCACAGGTAGCTGGTTTTACTCTCCTCCTGTCACTAATAATGTCCTCACTAGTCATGATTAGTCATTAACATTAGTCATGATTAGTCATTAACATTAGTCATGATTAGTCATTAACATTAGTCATGATTAGTCATTAACATTAGTCATTATTAGTCATTAACATTAGTCATTATTAGTTATTAACATTAGTCATTATTAGTCATTAACATTAGTCATTATTAGTCATTAACATTAGTCATTATTAGTTATTAACATTAGTCATTATTAGTCATTAACATTAGTCATTATTAGTCACAGCATGTTTCCTGTTCCATCTCCATCCCATCGTCCATATCTTAATGTTTTAATGTTGCAGCCTGTAGAGATCCTGTCCATGTGTTTATCCAACATGTCTGTCTGAGTGTATTGTCTTCGTCTGTCTGACTTGTTTTTGCATGTACATTGTGTTTATGTCACGTTAAGTTTATATTTGTAGGAAAAGTAGGATGTTGTTAGAATCCAGTTGTTGTAGGAAGTAAACTTTCCAAGGTCAGGCTGTGTTTATTCAGGAAGTAGCAGCTTAACGCTGGAGACAGCTTAGAAATTAATTAAATAAAACAGATTAAAAATAAAGTAAGGTAAGATAAAATAAAATGAAAATAATAATAAAGGTAAATAATAATAACAATACAAAGTTTACAAAAAAAGCTAGATAAAAAAGATAAAGCAATAAATAAATTATTAAGAAGTAGAGCATGATATATATATATATATATATATATATATGTATATATATAGACTAATAAGTAGCAAATAAATAAATAAATAAAAGACAAGATGTTGTAACACTTCAGAAAAAAAGATAAGTCTTAAGTCTGCTCTTAAAAAAATGAGAAATTAATTAGATAAAATAAATAAAAAATAAAGTAAGGTAAGATAAAATAAAATAAAATAATAAGTAAAAAAGGTAGATAAAAAGATGAAATTAATAAATAATTAAAAAGTAGAGCATGATAAAATATATAAAAATATAAAATAGCCAAATAAATAACAGCAAATAAATAAATAAAAGAGAAGATGTTGTAACACTGAGATGCATAAGCAGAAAAATCTTTCAAAAACAGTTCCAGTAAAAGCCAAATTAAAAGAAAAGTCTTCAGTTTGCTGTTAAAGATGTGAAGCGTCTCTGAGGGCCTCAGGTCTTCAGGTCCTCCACCAACGTGGACCACAGAGAGAAAACGAGGCCTCACCATGAGGGTTTATGTTCTAACTTTAATATTATTAAAAGACCAGAAGACCTGAGGGTCCTCCAGGGTTCACAGGATAAAATAAACCAGATCAACAGGCTGGACTAGAAGAAGAAGAAGACGATTACTTTATTACTAAGACCATTGAGAGATTGATAAACCAGGAAAAGAATCTTAAAATCCGTCATTCAGCCTCATGTCCACCTCTGAAACACTTCATGGATGTTGACATGTTAAATTGCATTTATTGCCAAAGTCTAATAGAGTCTGACAATAAGTTCTATAAAACAAACAAGAGTGTTTCCAAGGTTATAATAGTTTTGTACTTTTCAGTAGTTTTAATTTTAATTTCGTTGTTATTTTTTTTTTTTTTCAAATTCAGTTAATTTGAATTGAATTAGTTTAGAATTAGTTTGCTAGTTTTAATTATTTTTTATTTTTTGGAAAATGCTTAGTTTCAGTTTAGTTTTTATTAGTTTTAGTTTTTTTGTAATGGGGTATTTGTTGGGTTAGAGCAACTTTTTTCCCGTAAATTTGATATTTTTTCTCGTAAATTTGTCACTTTTTTTCTTGTAAATTCGTCACTTTTTTCTTGCAAATTTGTCACTTTTTTCCTGTAAATTTGTCACTTTACAGACCCAAAAAGAAACCAGGATGGTAGTTGTTACACTGAAAAAATTGGAGTGACATTTACTTTTAAAAAGCTGGGCAAGTTTTTCCACACAGAAAGTGTTTGTAATCTTTACTCAGGCTGTTTCTAAGTAATATTTATTTAATAGAACCACTTATTTTTTTATGAAAATACACAAGTAAATATCAGATTCACTGATGTCCCTCAATTACATTTTACTGGTAAATATCAACTAATGAAGCTAATGAACTGGTTTAGTGAATATTACTGGAACAAATTATTCAATTTACATTAAAAGTGAGGACACATAATAACAAACAATCACTAAGTAATGCACCACATGAAAAACTGATATTTTAAAGTAAAAGCACTGAATTATTATTTCTTTGTAGAATGTATATAGAAGATTGAAATAATAATTACAGAGCCAAAAAATCTTTTTTTCAGTGTAGGTGGAGCGCTGTATTTTAAAATATTTGTGGTTTCTTTTAGCCTTTTCTGTAAAAATGCCCCAGCTTTAACCCTTTGATGCTCAACATGCTCTAAAGTGACCCGACAGAGTTTTTATGTTCTATATCTTTGCAATAAATTATTTTCATCATTCAGTATTCCAGGTTTTACTCAATTAGTTTGTTTTTGATCATCATACATCCTAATTTTTATGTTTTCCTTTATTAATTTTTGAATGAAATCCCTTTTTGTGTCACTACTCTTCTAATACACAACATGGGTCAAACATGACCCGGATCCATTTTTAGCTAAGTAGCTTGTTAAGCTAACTACTTAACTAACTTCTTGGCTAAGTAGCTTGTTAAGCTAACTTCTTAACTAACTTCTTGGCTAAGTAGCTTGTTAAGCTAACTACTTAGCTAACTTCTTGGCTAAGTAGCTTGTTAAGCTAACTTCTTAACTAACTTCTTGGCTAAGTAGCTTGTTAAGCTAACTACTTAGCTAACTTCTTGGCTAAGTAGCTTGTTAAGCTAAGTACTTAGCTAACTTCTTGGCTAAGTAGCTTGTTAAGCTAACTACTTAACTAACTTCTTGGCTAAGTAGCTTGTTAAGCTAACTACTTAACTAACTTCTTGGCTAAGTATTTAGCTAAGTAGCTTGTTAAGCTAACTACTTATCTAGCTTCTTGGCTAAGTAGCTTGTTAAGCTAACTTCTTAACTAACTTCTTGGCTAAGTAGCTTGTTAAGCTAACTACTTAACTAACTTCTTGGCTAAGTATTTAGCTAAGTAGCTTGTTAAGCTAACTACTTAACTATTTTCTTGGCTAAGTAGCTTGTTAAGCTAATTACTTAACTAACTTCTTGGCTAAGTAGCTTGTTAAGCTAACTACTTAACTAACTTCTTGGCTAAGTAGCTTGTTAAGCTAATTACTTAACTAACTTCTTGGCTAAGTATTTAGCTAAGTAGCTTGTTAAGCTAACTACTTATCTAGCTTCTTGGCTAAGTAGCTTGTTAAGCTAACTTCTTAACTAACTTCTTGGCTAAGTAGCTTGTTAAGCTAACTACTTAACTAACTTCTTGGCTAAGTATTTAGCTAAGTAGCTTGTTAAGCTAACTACTTAACTATTTTCTTGGCTAAGTAGCTTGTTAAGCTAATTACTTAACTAACTTCTTGGCTAAGTAGCTTGTTAAGCTAACTACTTAACTAACTTCTTGGCTAAGTAGCTTGTTAAGCTAATTACTTAACTAACTTCTTGGCTAAGTATTTAGCTAAGTAGCTTGTTAAGCTAACTACTTATCTAGCTTCTTGGCTAAGTAGCTTGTTAAGCTAACTACTTATCTAGCTTCTTGGCTAAGTAGCTTGTTAAGCTAACTCCTTAACTAACTTCTTAGCTACGTAGCTTATTAAGCTATTTCCTTAGCTAACTTCTTTGCTAAGTAGTTAGCTTAGCAAGCTACTTAGCCAAGTAGTTAGCTGTAATAATACAAAAGCTTTTTTTCTTCATAAAGTATGAGAAGCAAAAAGGAAATAATGATCTGTTGTTATCAAAAACAAGATATTTAAAGAATACTTAAATATTCAAGCCAGCATTAAGTAACATGGGAAATGAATGCGGGTCATTTTAGACCCATGTTGTGCATCAACTAGTTAAATGACAGTAAGGTGACATTGCTTGTCGTTTGTTGCCGCCTGCTCAGAGCGTCCGTTATCATCCTCTTCCAGGCGCAGCGCCTATCTTTGACGTGTCGGAGGGGAGAGGGACCAACGGGGCCCGAGACAGTGTGGCGTCTCTTCCCGTTGACATCAGCAGCAGGAGCAGCTACAGTATCCCCGCCACCGTGTAGAGTTACACCTATAAAACACTTTCAGAGAAACAGGAAGAAGTTCTTGCAAAAAAGGACTTTGAGAGCAAAAATGGAAAGCAACACAAGAGGCAGTTATCCTGTTCGTCAAGTCAAGAGTTGTGAGATTTGGACACTTTTCACTTCCACTGATGAATTATTCCGTTGTAAAGGAGGGCGTGTTTTAAAAAACAATAATAACAACAAGGACCTGCTGCTCCCTCTCCCTCCTCCTGCAACCAGACGGGCTTTCATTTTCACTTTATACGTCACATAACAACTGTCTGTCCTCTGTTCCTTCACTGCAAAAACCAACTGACAAAAACAAGAAATAAATAACTAGAATTAAGCTCGAAACAAGTCAAATTATCTGTCAGTGCAGTAAGTAAATGTTACTTTGTAAGAATAATTTAAATAAGTAAAAATATCTAGACACTGGAAAAACAATGATGTCTGGAAATGAATCCAATTATATTTATTTTGACCAATTGTGGCTTGAAAAGCCCGACTGTAGTAACATTAAAATAAGCCAGAAATACTTGAAACGAGCACGTTTTTTCCTCATTCCAGTATCTGTGGGTAGATACTGGTGGTAGAAAATACTTTTGAAATATCATTTAAACTTCATGCAACTAAAACTCTCAACTGGAGCCAATATTTGAGGTAAAAACTCACCATATTCAACAGTTGAATAGATTGAAAAGCATGAAAAAGCTCACAATGTCAATCCTAAAAACAAGTCTTTACACAAGACTGAAATCCCTGTGAAGAGGTTATTCACTCATTTTAGTTACAAAAAGTTAAAATAAGCACATAAAGCTATGGTCAGTAGGTAAATTATACTCAGAACTAGATAATTAAGATATTATTGCTGGATATAAGAAGAAAATACTTGGTTAGCTTGATGTTTTGCAGTGTTTGAGCACCATGTCAGTGTGATTTCATGTCCTTCATTGTTTCAACTGCTCTGTTTGTCTGATCAAAATGTTTAAATGGCCTTCTTGGTGACAGATTTGTATATACATTTTATTTTTCACCATCACAGGAAATGTGTGTATATATTTTTGGTTGATCCCTTGACTGGTTGGAAGAGTAGAATAAAGACGTTGGTTTTATTTAGAAGTGTGTCACTTCATTTTGCTCCAGCTGTCTGAAGATAAAAACACTTTCATACTGAACAAAATGCAACCATGATTATTAACATCATGGCTGCATCACACTGATAAAAGGTGTTTAGTCTAAAACCAGATCAAACAGTAAATCTGAGGGAAATGATCTTGCTGCATGGACAGATAATTTACCTTGACAAGATTTCTTAAATTATTTGGTTCTTACCAAGATAAAAAAAAAACCTTTTGTCTTTTTTTGGTGATTTTACGTCTTTTGTGTGTTTTTTGTGTGTTTTTTTTGTTTTTTAATGTCTTTTTTTGGTCATTTTACATCTTGTTGTGCCTTTTTTGTCTTTTGTGTATTTTTGTGAATTTTTTTATGTCTTTCTGTGTCTTTTTTGTGTCTTTTTGTGTCTTTTTTGTGTCTTTTTGGTCGACTGGGAGCTCAAAGCTGAGGCCAGAGAAGAACAGCCTTCCTCTGAGATCAGACAGCCTGACAGACTCACTTTGTGTCTTTTTTGGGTCTTTTTTTGGGTCTTTTTACATCTTTTGGTCACAAAATGACAAAAAAGACAAAAAAATGTACAAAAGAGATAAATGAAAGCTGCCAGCAGTGATGAACTGGCCCGAGCAGAGTGACCTGATGATTATTTGGTTCTTACCAAGATAAAAAAAACTTTAGATTTAGAAGTGTTAGATCATTTATCTGGTTTTAAGAGTTAATTTCTTATTTTAAGTGTTCAACATGCTTATTTCTAGATTTAATAATCTTAATTTAATAAATCTTGTCAAGGTAAATTATCTGTCCATGCAGCAAGATCATTTCCCTCAGATTTACTGTTTGATCTGGTTTTTAGACCTTTTTAACAGTGCAGTCTGCAGTATGTGCTGGATGATGGGACCATCCAAGACCAGAATACCAACAGAACGTGGAGTTGAGTCCCAAAAAGCAACGACAGCAACAACAGAGACTTCCTTGAAAAGTTGAAACAATGGACTCTGCAAAAAAAACTTCCTATGTTGGCACGGAGCAGGTCGGGGGGTGGTTTGGTTTGAATACATGCAGCAGATGGAGGAAATTAATCACATAAGCCTGCTGAGGCTGTGTGTGAGATTACATTACCAACTGGGAAGTAATGGGAAGTTGTTTCAGCCAGAACTTCTTGTGCAGCCGCTCCACAGTTAACAGCCTATTGTGGGACATTTGTACCACACGAAGACTTGAAATCTGCTCCTTTGTGTCTGGTTTTATTTAAGAGCAGTAAAGTCTTCACTGAAGGACAAATTGCAGAAAATGTGCCAAAAAAAAGTCTCTCACATCTCCGTCATCGAAACACTTTTAGAACTGATTGTAATGTTAATATCTGACTTTTGGTCATATACAAATAGTTACAGGACATTTTGGGAAATGTGCTTATACACTTTCTTTTCAAGATTTAAGGGAGAAAAGATAGCATAGATGGTTAGCCTAGCTTATTGTAGCCTAGCTTATTGTAGCCTAGCTTATTGTAGCCTAGCTTATTGTAGCCTAGCTTATCTGATCTTAGTTTTGCTGAACTTAGCGTAGCTTTGCATAAAGATTGTAAGGAGGAGCTGTTGGCATATCTCTGTCCAGAAGTTTTTTTAAAAATCCAAAGTTTAAAAATGACAAATGACACATATCACCTACACTGTAAAAAATGTCTGTAGATTTTAGGGTGAAAAACTGTTAAACCATGACAGTAAAAGACGTAAAATGATAAATGAGTTAATTCAGTTTCAGTAACAATGAAACACTGTAAATGTATATATCAGCCAAAACAGTATTTTTTAGAGGTTTTTTGTTTTTTGAAAAATCCATTACGCCACTGTAAAATACTCTGGCACCGTGTGTGTAACAAAAATATACTGTTATATATATATACAACCATCACTGCAATTTTTGCATTTATGTTTTGTAAAAAATACTTTTTCTCACTGTTAAATGTACTAAACACCATATTTCTAACAGAAATATACTGTAATATTTAATGGTAAAATCTTTAATTTATGCAGCATTTATGAAGTATTTTCTTGTCAATTATATGGCAGAACAGCGTTTCTTTTGATGGAAAAATGTTTTATTTATACGCTAAAAATTGAATAAAATGGCAATCTAAAATGTGAAATCAACAGTGTTAATTACATTTTACTGTAATATTAGAAAAAGTTGCACCGTATTTATTACGGTAAAGTTCTGACAACCACAGCTGCTGGTTTTTTACCATAAAAACAACAGATCTGTTTTACAGTGTAGATGTCAGGTGATTCTCATATGTGGCTCAGTAATGGATCACTTTACTGGTTTTTACCTATTAAGGTATATTTATTAATTCTGATGGGTGCAGAATTCTTCCAACATTTTAAAGTTGTGGGTTTGGCGGCCCACCTTATGACCTGATGTTTGTGTTTGTGTGTTCACAGTGAAGGTTGACAGAGCTGCAGTCAGTGTGTGGAGCCAGAGACCACCTGAAGCAGGTAAACAACATGACCTGTTGATCACTTCTGGATTATTCTGATGTTATCTAGAGACTCTCACCTCACTGGACTCTGTTTATCACTGATTCATCACTGGTGACAGTTACTTCGCCCATCATCGACTCCTATACAACAAGGTGGGATGGCAAAGACAAGACATGCATTGGTTCCTCTTCATTATTAAGTCTTGGTAGGAGACATGCACTGGTTCTTCTTCATTTATAAAGTCTTGGTAGGAGACATGCACTGGTTCCTCTTCATTATTAAGTCTTGGTAGGAGACATGCACTGGTTCTTCATTTATAAAGTCTTGGTAGGAGACATGCACTGGTTCCTCTTCATTATTAAGTCTTGGTAGGAGACATGCACTGGTTCTTCTTCATTTATAAAGTCTTGGTAGGAGACATGCACTGGTTCCTCTTCATTATTAAGTCTTGGTAGGAGACATGCACTGGTTCTTCATTTATAAAGTCTTGGTAGGAGACATGCACTGGTTCCTCTTCATTATTAAGTCTTGGTAGGAGACATGCATTGGTTCCTCTTCATTTGTAAAGTCTTGGTAGGAGACATGCATTGGTTCTTCATTTAAAAAGTCTTGGTAGGAGAAATGCATTGGTTCTTCATTTATAAAGTCTTGGTAGGAGACATGCACTGGTTCTTCATTTATAAAATCTTGGTAGGAGACATGCACTGGTTCCTCTTAATTTATAAAGTCTTGGTAGGAGACATGCCACCAAACCTCAGCACTTTATTAAACTGGTCACATAGAAATTATCCATCTGACAACATTCACTCAAACTCAACACAATTATAACTATGGCCCATAGTTATAACTTCTTATAGTCTCGCTTGATGTGTGACTTCCTACACCATTTGTAGGTTGTAAATTCTACTCTCACCGCAAAAAGAGTAGATTAAGAAAGAAGAGACAAGAAAATAGTATTTTCACAATACACACCCAACTCCCGGTTCAGGGTCATCACTATGTTCCCTGGGAAAAAGAAAAAAGGGTCTTATGTTCCCTGTTTTTAGGTTAGGTTTAGGTAGAAAATGTACATGGCTAGGTTTAGGCAAAAAAAGCACTTTGTGTCAGATTTCTGCTGGTTACTTCCTCCTGGTTTTCTACAGCTACAAAGACAAATCAAATTAGTCATTGTTTGAATTATTAAGACTGAAAGTGAAATACATATTGTTGAAAATGTGCTAATGTGCTAGTGTCCCATGGTGACAGAGGAGTGCATAGACCTATATGGTGGGACAGAGCCCTGGACGGTCCCGGTAGTTTAACCCCTGGTGAAATGGTTGAAGGCTTCTGAAAGGGGAGTGTGTCTATGTGTATGAGACTGGGGAATATAGGACACTTTTTCAGAAAAAGGGTCCCATGTTCCCCTGTACTACATTTCTAAATGGACCTCGAGTTGGGATTGATTTGTCACAACTCTATTCCCGTGGTCAAGAATTATCTTTAAAGCTTAAGAAACAAGTAGTGTAATTAAAATGTTTCAGTCATGTTGAAGAGGTTTTACAGACTCTTGTCCATGTTTCTGGTTGCAGCAGATGAAGAGGAGAGCAGCTTGGCGTCCAACGAGCCTGATGTGGAGTACACCGAGGTGGTGCATCCCCGCCCACTGGACCCCGCCAGAGGTAAATCAGAGGAAATATTATTTTGAGTCCATATGACAACTTTTTTCCCCCTGATTTGTTTCTAACTATCAAAGCTATATTATTCTGTATTTTATCTCTTTATTTTTTCCACTGTTCTGCACATTCTTTCCTCTCTATTCCAAATTTCCCCGTAAAAAAAAGATGATATTTTTCTCTGCTTTGCCCACATTCCTTTAGAGTTGAGTATAGAGGGCAACACTTCCTGGGAGGGGCATAATTACCCATAATTAATACATGTCCTGCATGCTGTAACTGCAAGGATAACTACTGGGATTTCCAGCAGAGCAGCAGACCTTATAAACAGGAAGGGCTGAGCTAATTGCCAGGCTGCTTTCTGGTCTGAAGATGGCCGTTACAGAATGTGACACAACCCTAAAAACAGACTTTTAGATTTCTGATAATGATAAATCAAACAGACAGTGTCTTTTGATGTTGAAGCAGACTGATGTGTTGCTTTCTGCACCGACAGTCCCAGTGAGGAAAGGAACAGACACAGTTTACAGCGAGCTGCAGAACGATCCACATGGTGAGTTTAATGTTTTTATTGACAGTCGATTAACCCAAAAGCTCCAAATAATCCAGACTTGTTGCCTCCATCAGAGTATAAAACAAAGCAGCGTGGAGCCCTACTGTACATTTACCTCTAAAGTTCTGGCTGTAAACTCCATGAGGCCAGTTTCAGTTTGATGATGATATACCAAGTAAAACTGGAGACAAGCTCAAATAGATTTAGTATCAAATGATAGAACTGGATGGAACCCTCTTATATGGTAGATTTGACACCTTTGGTCACATTTGACACATTTACAATTCTTTATTGAGCATGATAGTGTTTTGAAAGTTAAAAAAAAGATTCAAAATCACATTTTATGTTGGACTAAAGGACTACAAAAGACACAAAACGACTAAAAAAGACACAAAATGACACAAAATGACACAAAAAGACACAAAATTACTTAAAAAAAAGACACAAAATAACACAAAATTACTAAAAAAAGACACAAAAAGACACAAAATTACTATTTAAAAAAAGACACAAATGACCAAAAAAGACACAAAATGACACAAAATGACACAAAAAAGACACAGAATGACTTAAAAAAAGAAACAAAATGACTAAAAAAAAGACACAAAATTACTATTTAAAAAAAGACACAAATGACCAAAAAAGACACAAAAAGACACAAATGACCAAAAAAATACACAAAATTACTAAAAAAAAAGACACAAGTATGTTGTGTTTAAAATTGTTGGAAAACTTAAATAATGATTGGAGTTTTTACTATGTTTTACTGCTTTATTTGACTTACTGAACATTAACAATCTTATCATAACATGTATTATTACCAGCAGCAGCTCAAACCAGATAGTTTACTGCATTTTATAAAGCCATGAAAAAGAGTTTTGATGCCGCCCTCCAGAGTTTCTCATGTGGCCCCTTGGGAAAACTAATTAAACTAATGCCCTGTTTTAGCCTCTTTCAGCTCCATATTTAGGTTCCCAGTGTGATGATGAGTGTTTCCAGCAGCAGCTGATAAAGGTCTATACCTGAACAGTTAGTGTTGTAGTGGAGCTCCAGAGACAGTTTAGCAGCTCCACCACTGTGACCGTATCCTGGAGCTGCTGGGAGGAACTTCCTGTTATGATAAGAGCTGGATGTGTCTATCGAGAAGTCCATCGACTCTAATGTTTCCTGTTTCTACTGTCAGAGAACCTGCAGACGCCTTCACAAGACTCTCAGCTCATTCTTTTCTCTCTTAACAACAGGTGGAAAAAGTTTTTGCCAAAAAGTTCCTCTCAGTTCCTTTAAAAAAAATGTGTATTTTGTATTTATTTATATTAATTTACTTGCACCATAGGAAAGGACAATTACAAAAAACAGAAATGAAACCAGAATAGTAAATGCAGAGAGGTTAAAAACCCAATATGGGCTTATAACAAGCACAAAACCAAGAAATATACAACAATTCAAATATAAATCAACAACAACAACAACTAAGAAGAAAGCAATACAAGTACCATTTTATAGCAACACACACAAAAAAGTCAGAAATAAAAACATGGTGTGTATAAATAATTGTATTTGAGTGTTTCAGCAATAAGAGATAATGATCCAATGACAACTAGACTGGAAGATTATAGACATTATGACTTTTTATCTCATAATTTTGACGTTTTGTCTCATAATTATGACTTTTTATCTCATAATTTTAACTTTTTGTCTCATAATTTTGACTTTTTATCTTATAATTTTAACTTTTTATTTCATAATTTAAATTTTTTTTCTCATAATTTTACATTTTATCTTATAATTTTGACTTTTTATCTCATCATTTTGTTGTTTTGTCTCATAATTTTGACTTTTTATCTCATAATTTTGACTTTTTATCTCATAATTATGACTTTTTATCTCATAATTTCAATTATTATGTCATAATTTCAATTTTTATCTCATAATTTTGACTTTTTATCTCATAATTATGACATTTTATCTCATAATTATTACTTTTTATCTCATAATTTCAACTTTTTATCTTATAATTTTGACTTTTTATCTCATAATTTTTACTTTTTATCTCATAATTTCAACATAAATAATTGTATTTGAGCTTTCAGTCTGAACTTAAAATTATTGAGGGATGAAGATAATTTAACTAGATGAATATGATATTAATAATAATATTCCTGCTGTCTGGATCCTCTGGAAGCAAAATAAAACAGAGTGTGAATGTTTATCAGAGTGTCTGGCTGTAAGAACGGAGCTGAGAGTTAACTGGAAAGAATTCATGAAAAGATTTGGGCAGCAATGATGAATATATTTATAAATAAATATGCATGATTGAAGTATATTAATATCGTAGACTGACAATATATGGAGTTTCTTAAACAGAAGGGCAGATGGAGACAAATAATTAGAGAAGTTGGCTAATCTAACACATTTATTTTGTGTGATTAATAATTTATCTAAATTAGAAAAAGTGCTGATAAGCCCAAACAATATTACTATAATAACTGAGATGTGGATAAATTAAACTATAATTCAGTATATTTAAATCATTCTGAGACATGAAACCACACATTTTTCTGATGATACCAACAGATTTCAATACTTTGTTATTGACAAGTTTAATATGTTAAATTGTTATACACCTAATCCCATAAAGGTTGGGACACTGTGTTTATATATATATATATATATATATATATATATATCTGTAAATAAAACAGAATGCAGTGGTTTGCAAATCTCATAAACCCATATTTTATTCCCAATAGAACATAAACAACATATCAGATGTTGAAACTGAGACATTTCAACATTTCATGGAAAATATGAGTTCATTCTGAATTTGATGGCATCAACACGTCTCAGGGTCCTCCGGCTTTAATTCCCCGTAGGAGTGAATGAGAGCGTGATTGGTTGTGTGTCTCTATGTGTCAGTCCTGTGATAGTCAAGTCAAAGTTTATTTATAGACATTTAAAAACAACCTCAGTTCACCAAAGTGCTGTACAGTTATTAAATAGAATGAAATCATACACAAATAGTTATAAATAAAAACAATGAAAACAATAAAATAGTAATAAAAAACTCAATCCAAAGACAGAGTTAGAGGTAGAAAAGACAAATAAAAGGGTAACACAAATAACAGTATAGTGTGAGGCCAGTCCAGGGTGGAGATAAACATCTTCAGATAAACATAACAGAACAAACAACAAACAGAAATATCAGCCTGACAACAAAAAAATCATCTGACAAAAACTTTTTATTTCTGTTTCTTTTGGTGAAAAAAAAAGATCTGGTAATGTTTTTTTAATTTATTTTATTAGTTTTAACATTTCACAGATTCAATTATTTTATTATTATTTTATTATTTTTATTTAGTGTTTATTTGATATGGACATAGTAATTACATTGGACAGACCAGATGCATTGTTTAAATGTTTTAGCACAATAGCTAATTCACAACACTTGTTTTTGAATATAAAGGGCTATTAAAATAAGAAGAATGGAAACAGGAAGGAGCAGACAAAGATAGGGGGAAAAAGGAAAAACAGCAACATTATAATCGGGTAAAGAAGTCAAAGAAGTACAAACAATTTTCAATAAGGAACATAAAAAGGCAACAGAGCAAACAGTAAACAGTTAAGAACTATTCATGTGTTCACTGTTGATGATACTTTTGTCACTGTTTGAGTCATTTTGTTTTCATACATTAGGGATTCATAAATATTTTTCTGGTAAAACCTTTTTTCACCTGTTCTTAAGTTTCTAACAAAGAAGCAGAAACACGTCAGATCAGACAAAGGAAATGAATCACTAGTCTTTTGTGTTTTTACTGTCCTCCCAGGGCTTCCGTAGCTCCAGACTGATGACAGGAGAGTTAGTAAGAGTGAAACTAATGTTGTCAGAATGATCCAGACTGAAACAAAGGAAGCTGTGACCTCATCACCATGACAGTCACATGACTCATGAATAACTGTTTGGTGACCAGAGACACTAATCTAACCATGATGCTCTTTCCTCTAGGAGCTGCTGATCATCATGACTATGTGAGTATCATATCATATATATATATATATATATATATATATATATATATATATAGCTGCACAGTCACACCCATCTTCCTCTCACTCCTTATTAGGGCCACGGGGCAATCGCACCGAGCACTGGTCCCATCCAGCAATAGCTGTTGGGAAAAATGCAAATTTCTTCAATGCAAAATTTTGCATTGAAGTGAATGGGACGGCCGAAAAAAATGAGCGAAAAAGAACAATAACTGGAGATTTTTAAACGTCTACTTCTCCGGCATAATTTCACCTAGAGACTCCATTTAAACTTTAAACAGTAGACACAAGTCTTGTGTATCGGTGTATTAATCCACGTTTCGATAGGTCATATAGGTTTTTATCAATCCCTGTTCAATGACCATGAACATTTTTGGAGAAATTCTGAGATTATAATGGGTGTGTATTGCACGGAATGTTCGTGTCACAGTGTGTGACATCATCACTCAGAGTGTAGAGGGAGAGAAAAAACTGTCAAAAAATAAATTTGAAAACTGCGCTCCAGGCCGCAAATTCCACTCTACAGAAATAATTTATACATAGAAACGTAGGAAAATTAGTCTTCTCCCTCACAATCCTCTGGTAAAGCTGTCAGAGTTATAGTTTGGGCGTAGGACACACAGATGATCCACCAACACCACCAACAGCCTCATTGGCTCCCATATTAAAAACGCAGGAAGATTTCTGTAGAAAAGCATATTTAACAGTTTTTCAAATCGCTCTTACAAAGCTATTTCTTCATTTTTCTTCACAAAAAACATATGTAGACGTTCAGGAAGAACTCAGGACGCTCAAAGTGAAGTCGGATCAATGATAGGTATTATGGTTTTGCCAAAAATGCTTTCTGTTGGAGGCCAGAAATTCCAGCCTCATTGGCTCCCATATTAAAAACGCAACCTCCCCCCGGTCTCAGGCCTCCTCCTGGTCTCAGGGATCCTCTGCAGGCCGATAAGCAGAGCCAGAGGGAAACAGCGGTCACAGTTTCCAGAGAGAACAAAGCGTTGGGCGGGGCTTCCTTCCCTATCAACAGTCCCATCAGCTCTATGAGCTGCAGGTCCATCTGAGCCTCAAACTGTCTGTCCAGCAGCTCCTGTTGACCCTACATGGTGTTAGAGGCTCTAAAGACAGGAATGTGGAATAATAAGGCGAGGATGTGACATCATGATCTAAAAAGGGTGATTCTTTCATCAGTGGATCTGTTTGATGACAGATTATCAGGCTTGTTTCTTACAGAAATGTTATTCTGGGCTGCCGCTCCTCAGGAAACTGACGTTCAGTACACTAGTGAAATATTGTGTTTTGGGGGAAAACAGAGCATCCTCCAGGATAATTATCCTGTTATTAGGTTTAGCTCCAGTTAAAATATGGATTAGCACTTAGATACTTAGGGAGATGGATGAAAACAGTTTACAATCAAATTTAAATTCATGCCGCAGCAAATGTTTTGCATACATATTACCAGAAGCCAAAAAAAACAAAAACAACCTGAGATGGTTTTAAATATCACAGAGTTACTGATGAGTATGGAGGCCCAGTTCTCACAATAAAATGAGAAGAATGACTTTTATATCTCAATAATGACTTCATACTATAAAATCATGAGACACTTTCTCAAAATAATAAAGTAAAGGTGAAATATCTTATGATATATAATAGTGAGACAACATATTGAAATAGTTAGTTAGTTGGTTAGTTAGTTAGTTAGTTAGTTAGTTGGTTGGTTGGTTGGTTGGTTGGATGGATGGATGGATGGATGGATGGATGGATGGTTGGTTATTTAGTTGTTTGGTTGGTTGGTAAGTTAGTTAGTTGGATGGTTGGTTGGTTGGTTGGTTGGATGGATGGATGGATGGATGGATGGATGGATGGATGGATGGATGGATGGATGGATGGATGATGGATGGATGGTTGGTTGGTTGGTTGGTTGGTTATTTAGTTGTTTGGTTGGTAAGTTAGTTAGTTGGATGGTTGGTTGGTTGGTTGGTTGGTTGGTTGGTTGGATGGATGGATGGATGGATGGATGGATGATGGATGGTTGGTTGGTTGGTTGGATGGATGGATGGATGATGGATGGTTGGTTGGTTGGTTGGTTGGTAGGTTAGTTAGTTAGTTAGTTAGTTACTTACTTACTTACTTACTTCAACATGTTGAGCTACTAAGTCATTATTTTGAGATATGAAGTCACTGCTTCAAGAAAGTTTCTCATTATTTTTAAATACAAAGTCATAATTTTGCAATAGTATTTTTTATAGAAAGTTTCACATTGTAATATGATTTTTTTTTCATTACAAGACTACATTTTCATATATTTTTTTCCTTTACAGTTGTACTTGATGAACGTGGCCTCTAACATGTTGTTCAGTCTGAATGTTCTGTGTGTCTGAGGATCAGGAGAATAAATGTATTAATAAATGAATAAAGTAATAAATGAATGAATGAATGAATGAATGAATGAATGTTGTGTGACAGTGTGTAACTGTGCTCTGTGTGCCAGCAGGGGTCAGTAGAGTACGCTGAGCTCAACAATGAACCAGTGGAGACCAACCACCGTGGTCCAGAGGTCCACCAGCTCCAGGAGCTGCCGCCAGTCGATTAGTTCCTCCTGTTTACATCTTCTCATCTGACATCAACACTTCTCATCATCTCAGCATGTTCTCAGTTTACAAACTGTGGAATAACTGAGTTTGACTAAGTTTGCTGTAAATATTGTTGTTGATCAATAAACACATGTCCTGTACCCTTGCTGTGTTTTTGGGGTGTTTTTCTTCTGATTACCAAAATATTACAATTGCAAAGAAATATGATACATAGAGATAATGTGGCTCTCATCTCATCATTCATTCAAAATGAGATTAAGGTTAAAGTTAAGTACAGAAATAGTTATACTGCTACATATAGAGCCTTCGGTGTGTGTGTGTGTGTAGGTGTTCTGTAGTGAGCAGGTTTAACCCGTTGAGGTTCTACAGCAACCTTTTTAATCTAGAGTGACATTTTTACACTTTAAAAAAAAACTGTTGTTTAAAAAACCAGCAGCTGTGGTTGCCATAACTTTAACGTAATAAATATGGTGTAACTTTTTGTAATATAAGGATAAAACGATGTTAGCACTGCTGAGTTCACGTTTCAGATTGTCATTTTATTCCATTTTTTACCTTATAAATAAAAAGTTTTTCCATCAAAAGAAATGCTGTTCTGCCATATAATTGACAAGAAAATACTTTATAAATGCTGCATAAATTAAAGATTTTACCATTAAATATTACAGTATATTTCTGTTAGAGATATGGTGTTTAGTACATTAAACAGTGAGAAAAAATAGTTTTACAAAAGATAAATGCAAAAATGATGTCTTGTATACATATTACAATATATTTTTGCTACAAAGACGCTGCCAGAGTATTTTACAGTGGAGTAATGTGACCCATATTGTTGCAGAACAGTTCCCAATAGATGTGTGAGGCCATCTTCAGGCCGTGGTGTAATATAACTAAAGCAAAAAAATACCAGACAGACCCAGCAGCCCATCCTGATCCCAGGTCCTAGCACTGAGCCTCAATGAACCAGAGGTGATAAAGAGCCATTAAATACCAGAACAACATGTTTGACATTGTTTTTTTTTTATTTTTATTTTTTTAACAGAGGAATAATATACAAATAAATTAATAGAAAATAAACAACCAAAATATAAGTCACCTATATGAATTTTCTAAGTCAATTTGTTATTGGTAAAAAATAAAAAAATGTAAAAATTTAGAAAATAATAATAATGAATACATTTTAGAAAAAACAAACAAGCAAAAAGATGTAAATATATATATGTGTGTGTGTGTGTGTGTGTGTGGCTCCGCCGCCGGCCGGTCGGCAGGTGGCGGTAGAGAGACTATCAGCTGGTGAGCGAGCCGCTTTTATAACCAGCGAAGAAGAAGAAATGTTTCCCGGCTTGCTAAGCTACTAGCTGCTAGCTGTTAGCGTTAGCTGACTGACTATAAGATGATTTGTAGGTTTAATAGAAACATTAATAACTGCTGCTGATATCTGAAGAACACGTTTGACTTCTGCTGAGTGAGTTAATAAACTAAAACCTGTTTCTCTGCTGACAGAATTCATCCATCAACAGGAACAGTTAGCTCCTATGCTAACGTTAGCTCCTATGCTAACGTTAGCCGCTAAGGTTTAAACAGTGTTTGTTGTTGACAGGGAGGATGAAGGTAAATAAGAGTGTTTGTTGTTGACGGACTGAAGGTAAACAGCAGTTGTTTGTTGTTGTTGACAGGAGGATGAAGGTGAAGGTCCGCCAGTGGAGCGGGGTGGCCTCCTGGCTCTGGGTCGCTAATGATGAGAACTGCGGGATCTGCAGGATGCCGTTCAACGGCTGCTGCCCGGACTGTGAGACTATTATTATTATTATTATTATTATTATTATTATCATTATTATTATTATTATTATTATTATTATTATTATTATTGTTATTATTATTATTATTATTATTATTATTATTGTTATTATTATTATTACTATTATTATTATTATTATTGTTATTATTATTATTACTATTATTATTATTACTTTTATTAAATTACTGTTAGACATCTTTATTATTATTATTATTATCATTATTATTATTATTATTAAATTACTGTGAGACATCTTTATTATTATTATTGTTATTATTATTATTATTATTATTATTAATAATAATAATAAATTACTGTTAGACATCTTTATTATTATTATTGTTATTATTATTATTATTATTATTAAATGACTGTAAGACATTATTATGATTATTATTATTATTAAATGACTGTTAGACATCTTTATTATTATTATTATTATTACTATTCTTATTATTATTATTATTAAATGACTGTAAGACCTCTTTATTATTATTGTTATTAAATGACTGTAAGACATCTTTATTATTATAATTATTATTATTAAATGACTGTAAGACCTCTTTATTATTATTATTATTATTAAATGACTGTAAGACATCTTTATCATTATTATTATTATTATTATTAAAATACTGTTAGACATCTTTATTATTATTTTTATTATTATTATTAAATGACTGTAAGACCTCTTTAATATTATTATTATTATTATTATTATTATTATTAATAATAATAATAATAAATGACTGTAAGACCTCTTTATTATTATTATTATTATTATTATTAAATGACTGTAAGAGGAAACTAACAGTTGTTTATTATTAATAAATCAATCAGAATAACTGTATTGATCCAGAGTGTGAGTCAGTGAGTGTGTTATCTCTGTTAGTGAGAGGAGCCGTCCACTGCTGCTTGTTGGTGATTTCACATCTTTTTTTTTCTGTAATTTTACATATTTTGGGGGGAAATAAAAAAGGTAATTTTTACATATTTTTGTGGTAATTTTACATATTTTTTGGGATGATTTTATGGGTCGGATGGACGGACGGACGGATGATAGATAGATAGATAGATAGATAGATAGATAGATAGATAGATAGATAGATAGATAGATAGATAGATAGATAGAGGAGCATCTCAATACATTAGAATATGATGAAATAATCCATTTCAAACAGCTCCAACCAGGTGTTGCGTCATAGAGATGACACACTGTTCAGAGGACATTTACATATTATACAGACTTTTTAAAATGGGTCTTTTGTAATATTCACATTATTTTTGAGACACTGATTCATCTTTCTATCCATTCATCCAAAGTAAAAACAACAAAGAATGTGATGAGGCTCAATATCTGATACCAATCAGTTAAAAAAGCCCAGATACTGAATAAATATATCACAGTATTTGGTCAAAAATATGCTTAATATTCTCTATATTTAGTCCCTGTTGTCCAGCGTTGTGTCTCCTGTTGGTAGTTTAACTGAGTGTGTGTGTGTGTGTGTGTGTGTGTGTGTGTGTGTGTGTGTGTAGGTAAGGTCCCTGGGGACGACTGCCCACTGGTCTGGGGCCAGTGCTCCCACTGTTTCCACATGCACTGTATCCTGAAGTGGCTGAACTCTCAGCAGGTGCAGCAGCAGTGTCCCATGTGTCGGCAGGAGTGGAAGTTCAAGGAGTGACTTCATCTTTTATATCTGCTGTAAATATTAATAATCATCTGCTTTTCTATTCTTCATGTCATCACACAAACAATCTGACTGTTTAATATGTGAATAAATAATAATCCTCCATCACTCAGTCTCAGTTTATTATAGTTCACCAAAACTACCAAAATAACCAAAACTAGAACTGAAAAAACATTTTCGTTAACGGAAATAAAAATAAAAACGGGAGTTTTTATAAAAACGATAACTAACTGAAACTGTATTTTGTGGTTCCAAAACTAACTAAAATTATAGTGAAAATGTCCTTCGTTTTGGTCTTTGTCAACTTTTTTCATCCGTAAACCTTTTTGGTTGATATGAAATCTATTTCATCTATCTGGTTTTATGACTTAATAAACTTATTGGGGCTGAGATGGATCAGACAAAGGAAATAAAGGAAACATTTATTGTGACCTTATTGAATCTGGACCCAACAAATACCCCATTACACAACAACTACAACTAATAAAAACTAAACTAAAACTAATAAAAACTAAACTACAACTAATAAAAACTAAACTAAAACTAATAAAAACTAAACTACAACTAATAAAAACTAAACTACAACTAATAAAAACTAAACTACAACTAAGCATTTTCCAAAAAATAAAAACTAATTAAAACTAGCAAGCTTACTCCAAAAAGTCATTAAAACTAACTGGATTTGAAAACAAAAAAACACAACAAAATTAAAATTAAAACTAATAAATCCTAAACTCTGAACTGTAACTTTGCTCTGTGTGTAGCTGAGAGTTTCTTCTTCTGCTTCGTTGCTCTGAACTTGTTTCTTGCAGCAGTTTGAATCTTTTTCCTGCTGACTGGTTCTGACTCTAATCTCTTGATGAGATTATCAGAGTTTAGTGTTTCCTCTAACGGGCCCCAGAGGCCCCGGAGCTCCTTTATACCACTCACAGTTCCCCTTTCTAATGGAGTTACAGGTTTTATAGGTTTCATTATTAGACTTACACTTTATTTATTCTTGTTGCACCAAACACAGCAATATTTCACCCTCAGCGTTACAGCAGAGTCTGTAATATTTCACTTTTTATTCCATTATTTCTGGCTCATATCTCCTTCAGACTGACATTAATATCTTCTGTATGAAGCTGCAACAGTTGTTGTGTTTATTTGTAACCACTTGGGGGCAGCAGACAACAGTCAACAACAACAGTTGTTTATTAGTTTACACATCCATCAGACACACAGCAGCATTAGCAGCATTGTTGTGAGTATAATTGACCTACTGACCATAGCTTTATGTGCTTATTTTAACAACATGCGTCTTTTTTTGTCTTGTATAGTTAAGAAAACCTAAAAAAAAGTCATTTTGTAACAAAGAATGAATGAATAATAACCTCTTCACATGGATTTCAGTCTTGTGTAAAGACTTGTTTTTAGGATTGACATTGTGAGCTTTTTCATGCTTTTCAATCTCTTCAACTGTTGAATATGGTGAGTTTTTACCTCAAATATTGGCTCCAGTTGAGAGTTTTAGTTGCATGTTATTTCAAAAGTATTTTCTATCACCAAAACGTGCTCGTTTCAAGTATTTTAATGTTACTACAGTCGGGCTTTTCAAGCCACAATTGATCAAAATATGTATTTTTTTGTATTTATTTTAAGACATCATTGTTTTTCCCGTTTCTAGATATTTTTACTTCTTTAAATAATTCTTACAAAGAAACATTTACTTACTGCACTGGCAGATAATTTAGTCAAATCTCTCACTCTGTTTACTTTAATAATTGTCTCTGTAGAGGTTTATGATGATGAATCTCTGGATCATAATGATCCTGTTGATCTGAACTCTGATCAGATGTTTGTTGCTGCTGGAAACCAAAGAAACACTGAAACTGTTTGATAAACTTTATTTCAAAAAGTATAAAATGTGACATACAAACAACTAATGAATCTAGTGTAACAGTCATCAGAAGCAATAATAAAAATAAAACAACTCATAACTTCTCATTCACTGGAGAAACATTTGATAGCAACAAACTGATCAGATTCACTGATCACAGCTTCAGCAGCTGAAGGAGATTCTCATCAACATGTTTCAGTTCAGCAACAATCCAAAAGCATCAATACATGTTTACTTTGAGCCTTTATAACATATTCATGACAATCATGAAGAACAGATTCATCTTCCACAACTGTCAGAAGCTCTAACAGCAACACGATCCGTTCGTTTCATCTCAGTATAAAAGGTTGTGAGCTCTTATTATATCAGAGTCAGAGGTCAGAGTCAGAGGTCAGAGGTCAGGGGTCAGAGGTCAGGGGTCAGGGGTCAGCCCCTACCAGTCCTCTCCAGCAGGAGGCAGCCAATCAGCTGTCAGCCTGACGTCTAGAAGAGCAAAGCTTCTTCTCCTCCAGGCAGAACATGTGAAGATCTCCAGCTGAGGTTTCAGCGTCTCACAGCCTAAAAACCAAAACAGATCCAGAAACTTCTTGATGGATCTTTTGTTGCAGCTCTTTCTTCTTGGTGACCTCAGAGTCTCAAACACTCAAACTAGAGTCGTTTGTTTCCTGTTTCAGAAAAAAAGCTTCTGAGCAGCTGACTGAACCAGCTGCTGACTGGCTGAGGAGCTTCTGTTCCTGCAGACTGAGACGTTCAGGATCAGGATCTAGAGAATCAGGATCTAGAAGATCAGGTTCAGGATCTCGAGTCTGTAGTGGATGAGGATCTAGAGTCCCATCAGCTCCAGCAGCTCCTTGTTGTCCTCCTCGATGAGATCAGCTGGTTTCTCTCCACAGTCGTTCTCCAGCTGAGGGTCAGCTCCCACAGAGAGGAGGAACCTACAACAAACAAACAAACAAACAAACATGTTTACTCACAGAGCTCCAAACCTGCTGCACTGTAAAAAATAATCTGTTTCATTTACGTCAGCTGTGGATGTCACCAGAACATCACCGTAAAAATGACAGTGAGTTGGTTTTCTAATGTAAATTTAATGTAAATATTATCAAAAACTGTAACTTTGACTGAATATTCCCTTTATTTTAGGCTCATTGTGTCCTAGTGAAAATATGGTATTTCCCATTTAATTTTACATGAATTAAACTGTGTTTCCTCCAGTTTAAAGGTTTAGTATTATTGTTAATAAAGAGCAGCGTCTCACCGTGCGATGTGAGGGAAGCCGTCGCTGCAGGCCATGTGCAGCGGCGTCCAGCCCTCCTCGTCCCTCTGATGGACGTCTGCTCCGTGTTCCACCAGCAGCTTCACCGTCTCCAGGTTCCCCGAGAGGACCGCCTCGTGGAGCGCCGCCATGCCTGCACACACACACCAGGATCATTAGAAAACATGTTTTAACATCGATAGTGCTGTTAAACAATACGTTATGTTTCAGATTTGTTTTTAAGTAACAAATTAATAATAAATAAAAATGAATAACCATTTGCCTTTTTGTTTGCAGCTCCATAACAAATATCAAAATAGTGACAGGAAATATGGTCAGAAGAAGTGAAATGCCATACAGGACAAACTGTTAATGGGTTAGAATAGTTAAATAGTTTAGTAGATTCTATAAGATTTAAAGTGTTTGTTACAAAGGTGTCACCATAGGTTCCTATGGGTTAATGTCTGAATGAAGTTCTGGAGGGTTATGAGGCGTGTCGAGTTTAAACAGTTTTCACTAGAAAACACATTTAGAAACCAAATGTTCTGCATCGCATTCAGTGAAAACGTTTTATTTTGTGTTGAAAATAAGGAAAGTCAAGCAGAGTTCTGTTCAATAAACATCAGAAGATTATTATTATAATGTGTCTAAGCTGAGCTGCTGAAGGAGAAACAGGATTATGAACTAGTGAGTCTGATAGAATAATGAACCTGAGAGGTAGACGGTGTCCAGGTCGACTCTTCCAGCTCTGAGGAATCGTCCGATCCGCTCCAGCTCTCCGTGTCTCACGTAGTCCAGGAAGAGGACGTCGTTGGGGAAGTGGACCGACTTCAGAGGAGGAGAAGAAGACGTCTTAAATCTGATGTCACAGGTCTGGGCGTACGCCTTGATACGCACATTCTGGGATAAATCCTTTTTGTTGGAGAATTTCATCCTGGGAAGAATTCTGATTTAGTCCTTGATTTAAAAAAAAAACAGAGCAAATCCAGCAACAAAGATCAGATCTCCAGGTCTGAAGAGGTTTTCCTGCAGACGGATCAAGTCTCCTGGTCTCTGATGTGGTTTCTCTCTGAGCGAGTCCCTTTCTGTCTGTCAACACGCCTCCCGGCCCTCTTTTTATAGTCTCTGAGGGTCTATTTCAGGACGGGACACACCTCCAGACCCAGTAGAGAGATCTGGAAGATGAGTTTCTCTGGTCGGATCGTCTTCCTCCTCCAGTCACACGTCCCTGAAACTACTCACGTCTTCAGCCAGTCACCTCCAGACCAGAGACCAGAGACACGTAGCCATCGTCCTTCAGTTGGCAGGAGAAACCCTACAACTGTCATCTGAGGACCGTTCTGGAAGCTGAGGTCTGATTTCTCTAAAGTATTTCACCAGAATGGTCGTCTTCAATTACAGCTTGTTATTATTGACAGTTGACTCATACTGGACCCTTAAAGAGGGAGGTGACAGCCCAGAGGAGGAGGAGGAGGAGGAGGAGGAGGAGGAGGAGGAGGAGGAGGAGGAGGAGGAGGAGGTCTAGTAAACACCACGTACTGGACTGGTTGTTGTTGAGGTGAATGTGGAAGCTGCTGACACAAACATCATCATCATCATCATCATCATCATCATCTTCTATCTTCTGTCCCTGATGTGATACGTGTGATTCACAGCATGACTGGATGCTTTGCATCATCTTTTATTACTGGTAGGAAACCAGTTTAAACTAGAGTTAATAATCCTCTGAGCTTATCTGCCCTTTATATACCACAGAATATTTACTATACCCATGTTTGGTATTTGAAAAAAAGACACAAAATGACCAAAAAAGACACAAAAGGACAAAAAAGGACACAAATGATTTAAAAAAAAGACACAAAATGACAAAAAAAAGACACAAAATGACAAAAAAGTTGCAAGTCGCAAAAAACTGCCCAAAATTCTGCATTGAAGTGAATGAGACGGCCAAAAAAAATGAGGGAAAAAGAACAATAATTGTAGATTTTTAAACGTCTACTTCTCCGGCATAATTTCACCTAGAGACTCCATTTAAACTTTAAACAGTAGACACAAGTCTTGTGTATCGGTGTATAATTATTATACATAGAAACGTAGGAAAATTAGTCTTCTCCCTCACAATCCTCTGGTAAAGCTGTCAGAGTTATAGTTTGGGCGTAGGACGCACAGATGATCCACCAACACCACCAACAGCCTCATTGGCTCCCATATTAAAAACACAGGAAGATTTCTGAAAAAGGGAGATGTAACAGTTTTTTTAGATCGCTCTAACAAAGCTATTTTTTAATTTTTCTTAGAAAAAACCCATATGTAGACGTTCAGGAAGAACTCAGGACGCTCAAAGTGAAGTCGGATCAATGATAGGTATTATGGTTTTGCCAAAAATGCTTTCTGTTCGAGGCCAGAAATTCCAGTCTGTCCACCTCTGGCTGCTGTCACTGTGCCAGAAGATTCCACAGCTGTTAATTCCGTTGATTGCTCTGCTCTGATTGGTCGACCCCAACGCTTTGATGCTTTGATGTGAAATTTTGAGGTTAAAGGTCATAGGTTGCTGTTTTATTAAAATAAAATGTAAAATCTGACTGATAGCCAAGTTTGTGTGTAGAAAAAGGAGCCATGCATGTGATGTACGGACAGACTGGAAGATGCTGAACAGACAGACATTAATGCAGGAAGTTGACAAATTTGGACCAAAATCTCCTGGACTTCAGAGGTTAAAGGTCAGTAGTGAGGACAGTCTGGAGGACGTGTTGAGACGGACCGTCCTCTCAGCTCTGAGTCTGTCTGGTACCAGCTGGTATTCATCCATCAGGGAGCTGAACCTGGTGATGATGATGATGATGATGATGTGGTTGACACTTCACCTAGAATTACCTTCTGTTGCACTATTGTTTTTTGTTGTATTATATTGAGGCTGTGATCTGTTATATCTATATAGTTTTTTATGTCTTTTATACACCTAGACTGCAACCAAATTGCCCAAGTTGGGACAAATAAACTAAACTTGACTTGAGTTCCAAGATGGCTGACAGAGGAAACTGACTCCTCCTCCTCTTCATCATCATCATCATCATGGTTTGGGCTGAAGGACCTGAAGCTTCCTAACATTAATGTTATTTACTCTCTTCACAATTATGTAACCCTCTGGAGTTTGGGGCTATTTGTCCATTTTTTAAATACTTTTCTTTCGGCCACTTGGAGAGAAAAAAAGCATCATATTTAACATATTTAACATCACTATCATACTTTAATTTTTCTGCACAATCTCATTAATGTAACCTGATCATTTTTTCACTTTTACTGGATAAACATTTTGAGCCCAAAAGAAACCAAAAAACAACAAAGATTAAAAAAAAATATTTTGAAGATGTTATTTTGCCCTTTTGAAACAATAACGCTCCATGAGTTTTAAATGTTGCAAATATATTTACAGGTTGCATGTTTATATTTTTACACTAAATATATTTGACTTTCTCCGTTTTACTTATCATTAAACAAAAGCTGCAGTTTCAAGTCAGAACTTTAGAGGGAAAGTGACGGAGCGAGTCGACGTCGCCTCGTTTTTTATGTTGTGACGTCATGAAGTTTCACCGACTCAACATGATTAATGTTCAAACCATCTCAGCATCCAGGAGCTTCCTGCTGGAGAAGATTAATCATCAGTTGAGTGTAACGGCATTTTCTCTTCAAAGGTCCATGTTTGGAAGAAAACACTCAACAAAAAACACTAAAAGACAAATTTAGTTTTTCAAATTTTTTTGTTTATTGGCCACCAGTTCACGTTTTCCACATCAATTTTGGATATGATGGAATGCTTTGTTAAGTTTCCCCACCGCTGTAGCTGTCAATCATCACTCTGCTGAAGCCCCCCCCTCCCTGCACAACACACACACACACACACAGTACAGCCGTCCCCTGTTCATGGACGACCAGAAAATATAAACGAGTCATTCAAATGACACGATTTATAACCATTCACGCTTCATTCACACACACACACACACACACACACACACACACACAGTACAGCCATCCCCTGTTCATGGACGACCAGAAAATATAAACGAGTCATTCAAATGACACGATTTATAACCATTCACGCTTCATTCACACACACACACACACACACACACACACACACTCGAGCTGCTGTGGCGAGCCAGGTGGTGGGCGGAGCCAGAGGGAGCAGGAGGCTCAGGTGGGTGAGGGGGCGGGGCCAGGGGGCGGGGCTGTGCAATTGTTCCCTCCCACTTCAGGTATAAGAGACGTCTCTCCGACAGTAACTGGATCTGTCTGCTGCAGTAACTCTGTGAATCTCTGATCAGTGCCTCAATCACAACCGGCTCAAAAACACAAAACTAACCCAAAAACCCTCTAAACCCCCCAAAACCCCCTAAACCCGGTCTGAGAGTGAGTCCAGGGGCCAACTCTGCCCCAACAGCTGGGCACGATGGTACATCATTAAAAAATGACAAGTCCTAAATTAAAAAAAAGACAAAACAAAACCTCATAGTGAAAGCAATTAAATAAAAAATAGGATTTTCCCCCGAAAGTTAAACGTTTGTTCCTGTTAGAAAAGAGTCAGTAGCCGCGCGGAAGAAGAGAAAGAGACTCAAGTGGAAAATTATTTGGGAATGAAAGAGTTGACGACCCCCCCGCCGGAAAAAAGAAAAACTATTATTGGTCTTAGCTACAGATATAAGGGGGGGGGGGGGGGGGGTGCTACACTGGAGAAGCTCTGTGGGCTTTATTTACTTTATTCACTGTAAAAAGGAGTTTAAAAACCAGATCAAACAGTAAATCTGAGGGAAATGATCTTGCTGCATGGACAGATAATTTACCTTAATTTAAATTAAGATTATTAAATCTAGAAATAAGCATGTTGAACACTTAAAATAAGAAATGAACTGTTAAAACCAGATAAAGTAAAGCTGCCAGCAGTGATGAACTGGCCCGAGCAGAGTGACCTGATGATTATTTGGTTCTTACCAAGATAAAAAAAACGTTTAGATTTAGAAGTCTTAGATCATTTATCTGGTTTTAAGAGTTAATTTCTTATTTTAAGTGTTCAACATGCTTATTTCTAGATTTAATAATCTTAATTTAATAAATGGTAAACAAGGTAAATTATTATTAGATCATCTCCCTCAGATTTACTGTTTTATCTGGTGTTAAACAGCTGTTTGCAGTGTCAGACTGGCAACATAAAGACATGTATAGATGTATAGATGTATAGATGTGGCCCCCCGTGTCCCCTGAGAGATCTAGACCTCCAGACTTCTTCTTCTCTGGTTCCATCAGAGGGACGAGAACATGGGCAGCCCCCCCTCCCCCACACACACATCCAGCTTCTCTATAAGAGGAGAGACCAAACAAACATTTTGAAAAGTGGATCTCAATGCCGTTTTTACATTTGGTTTATAATAATATACAAGGCAGACAGCTGATGGAGCTTGTAGAGAAGGCATCGAGGGTCCCATAGAGGTGGAGCTGCTCCACAGAGGCCCCCAGCCGGCCGGGGGGGGGGGGGCCGTCCAGTCAGGAGGAGGCCGTAGAGAGAGCCACCGTGACTGAGTGAGGAGGTGAGTGAGTGAGTGAGAGGCAGTTAAAGGGGGATTAATGTTCACAGGACAGGGGGTGACTGGGTGGAGGTCTTGGGGGCGGGACTCGTCTCCTCTCTCCTCCTCCAGCTCTTACAACTCGTCGTGTCCGTCATCGTCCTCGCCGTCAGAGTCCATGTCCTGTCCGTCCTCCACATCCTCTAGATCCTGCAGAAGAAGAAGGAGAAGATCAGGATTAAATCTCTCAAACCTACAGGGTATGCTGCTTCCAATACCAGGCAGGTCTCACTCGCCGAAACGCCCCGAATTTGACTTTTGTCGGGACTTTTTTTAGTCGTGTTTCTCCCCTGAAAACAGCCTGATTGCTGATTGGATAGAACGCTAAGCAGGATGTGACGTAGTACTGGACGCCACAACAACACGCAACATTTTTAAAAGCCGGCGAAGCATTGTTGGCAACTTAGTGACTTTTCAGACCCCCTTAGTGACTATTTTTCAAGAAAGCGACTGGAGACAAATCCAGCGACTTTTTCTGGTGTTATTGGAGACTTTTGGAGACTCGTTCTTACTCTTCTTAACGAGCCGCGGGGGCCGGAGGCTCTTCTTAACGAGCCGCGGGGGTCGGAGGCTCTTCTTAACGAGCCGCGGGGGTCGGAGGCTCTTGTTAACGAGCCGCGGGGGCCGGAGGCTCTTCTTAACGAGCCGCGGGGGCCGGAGGCTCTTCTTAACGAGCCGCGGGAGTCGGAGGCTCTTCTTAACGAGCCGCGGGGGCCGGAGGCTCTTCTTAACGAGCCGCGGGGGCCGGAGGCTCTTCTTAACGAGCCGCGGGAGTCGGAGGCTCTTCTTAACGAGCCGCGGGAGTCGGAGGCTCTTCTTAACGAGGCGGGGGAGCCGGAGGCTCTTCTTAACGAGCCGCAGGGGCCGGAGGCTCTTCTTAACGAGCCGCGGGGGCCGGAGGCTCTTCTTAACGAGCCGCGGGGGCCGGAGGCTCTTCTTAACGAGCCGCGGGGGCCGGAGGCTTGTTAAGAAGAGCAAGAATGAGTCTCCAAAAGTCTCCAGTTTTGAGTTTTAGTTGCATGTAGTTTGAATGATATTTTAAAAACATTTTCTATCACCAAAACGTGCTCGTTTCAAGTATTTCTGGCTTATTTTAATGTTACTACAGTCGGGCTTTTCAAGCCACAATTGCTCAAAATAAGTATTTTTGGATTTATTTCAAGCCATTATTGTTTTTTCCAGTTTCTAGATATTTTTACTTACTTAAATAATTCTTACAAAGAAACATTTACTTACTGCACTGGCAGGTAATATGACTTGTTATTTATTTCTTATTTTTTATCAGTTGGTTGTTACAGTATGCTGGCTACAACCCCGGCTGCATTACAGTGTGTTTATATTAGCACCAGGAACAAATGTAATCAGTCATCAGTGAGCAGGAGGTGAAACCAACACCATCACTGCAGCTCAACATATAGAGGACGTATTGGTCCCTCTAGTGTGAGTGAGGGGTTAAACTAAGGCCCTAATGTTGACGGCAGCGCTGCACGTGCTGCTTCCATCTCCAGGTCTCAGAGCAGCAGAGAGACGACAGCTGCAGGAAGCATTAACACACAGAGAGGCTGCTGGCTACTATTAGACTACTGGAGGGCTGCAGCAGGAGGGAACTGATGATGAAAAGAAAACCAGATAAAGTAAAGCTGCCAGCAGTGATGAACTGGCCCGAGCAGAGTGACCTGATGATTATTTGGTTCTTACCAAGATAAAGAAAAAGTTTGTCTTTTTTGCTTGTTTTTTTGTGTCTTTTTTTCGTGATTTTACGTCTTTTGTGTCCTTTTTTTTGGGTGTGTTTTTGTCTTTTTTGGTCATTTTACGTCTTTTGTTTCTTTTTTGTGTATTTTTTGGGTATTTTTTTGGTCTTTTGTGTCTCTTTTTGTCTTTTTGTGTCTTTTTTTTATGTTTTTTTGTGTGTTTTTTTGTCTTTTTGGTCTTTTTGTTCCTTTTTACATCTCCTTTAGGTCACAAATGACGAAAAAAGACAAAAAATATAAAAAAGAGATAAAGTAAAGCTGCCAGCAGTGATGAACTGGCCCGAGCAGAGTGACCTGATGATTATTTGGTTCTTACCAAGATAAAAAAAACTTTAGATTTAGAAGTGTTAGATCATTGATCTTGTTTTAAGAGTTAAATTATTTTAAGTGTTCAACATGCTTATTTCTAGATTTAATAATCTTAATTTAAAAAAATCTTGTCAAGGTAAATTATCTGTCCATGCAGCAAGATCATTTCCCTCAGATTTACTGTTTGATCTGGTTTTAAACACCTTTTATCAGTGTGGTGAAATGATCCTCTCATGTCTGTGGCTGCAGCAGGTATATAGGAGATGCATCCTATAATACATTATTATATAATATATAATGTAATGCATGTTAAACAGAGATGGCTGCCAGTGTCCCTGACACTCTTCAGTTGTTCTTCTAACATTTTGCTCCTGGAGGAAGTTTAGTTGGAGTATTTTCTCAGAAATAGCAGCATGTTTTCTTCACATGTATTGCTTCAGTTGAACTAATCCTCTACGTCTCCAACAGAAAGAAAAGAGAAGCTCAGTGGGTCAGTGTTCCGGTTTCAACACTCAGCTGTTTTATGCTTCAAAGCCTCGAGAGTTTCAATGAGACGGAGGAATTAATGTCGATCAGACAGTTTCTTATTATAGAAGTCAGAGTGTAATAACATGGAGCTGAGCTCTCTGGGGACGTTTGCTCTGAATGATTAAACTTCTGTGGCTTTATTAATGTTACAGTTCACATTATGGCAAGGCCGTTAGTTTTACTTTATTATTTAGGACATTTATACAATAAGTCAGTGTTATTTTGCTGTGTAAGCAAATTTATATATATCCACCTACTGTTTTAAAGACAATAAGTCCAAATTCTCTGATTTCAGCTTCTTCAATGTGAATATTTCTGGTTTCTTTGTTCCTTTATGACAATAAACTGAATATCTCTTTGGTTTGTGGACAAAACAAGAGATTTGAGGACAAAATCTGGTGGTTTGGAAACACTCATTGAGATTTTTATACATTTTGTGTCATTTTTTAGTCATTTTGTGTCATTGTCTTTTTTTTTAGTAATTTTGTGTCTTTTTTGGGTCATTTTGTGTCTTTTTTTTTAGACATTTTCTGTCTTTTTGACATCATCTTGTGGTTTGGAGACACTCATTGATATTTTTATACATTTTATTCACCAAACAACTAATCGATGAATCGCTTAAATAATCGACAGATTAAATTGATAATGAAAATAATAGTTAGATGCAGCACTAATAAATAAATAAATATATATATATATATATATATATATATATATATATATATATATATATATATATATATATATATATATATATATATATATATATATATATATATATATATATATATATATATATATATATATATATATATATATATATACACACACACACACACACACACTTGTCTTTTAGTAAACTGCTGCACTTGTTGCACGTCTATCATGTAACAAACATTTAAATTGTTTGGATTCTAGAAAAGAATAAATATTTGGTACTTCTCATCAGGACAGATGTTGATTAATAGGTTTAAAAAAAATAAAAAATAAATCTCATTTTATGGCAGTTTTTGACACAAAATCTTGTCTTCTTTGGATATCACAGCAACTTTTTTTAAAAAGGGAGAAACACCGGCTGAGAATAATGCAGAGGTTTTCTGATGAGCTGGAGGTTTTATTGTTTAAATCATTTTGCTTCTTTGTCAACAACTTGTGTGTAAGCAGAATAAACAGCAAGCAGACTAATCAGCCTGTAAATCCTCCTGCTGCCCTCAGCTGTTGTTGTTGTTTAACTCCGTCAGCTCCAGTGTCTCATTATGAACACATGTCCTGCTGCTGCTGGCTGTCAATAACTAAACATTTATTCTGCACAACACAGTCTCACTGCACTCACTAAATGTTGGTCTAAACTGAGTTATCACTAAAAATTAATTGCTTGATGTCTGTTTTATCTTGTGGCAAAGTTTTAGATTTCTATGTTGCTTTATTTCAGAAAAAAAACACAAAATCCAACTCAAAACCAAACAGTATTTACACTTACCATGGTCTGGTTTGGATATATAAACTAATTTAAACATTAAAATAATATAAATAAGTTTATTTGAAAGGGAAATTATTATCTAGATAGTGATGAAGTAAAAAAAGTGAGATAAAATGATATTAAGACTAAAATATAACATTACTTTATAATATTAAGTCTAAAATACACAAATCTTTGAATAGAGTTGTTAAACACTTTTAAATACATTTATAACAAAATCAATGTGAAAATGTTTATTGACTGAAAACTAAATATAAAACCTGAAAGAAGACAACAACATTATAGTTGCTGCTCTCTGTTTATCATCACTATTAGTTCCTGTCTGTGGTTTTGCTGTAAAAGGTTCTATGTTTTTGGGGTCAAAAGTCAAATAAATCATCATGATTTTTGAGCATAATGTATTAATAAGTGTCATATCACTTATATGAACTACCTATAACTCGTTTGGCTGGCCAGTTAAAACACGTTAAACTTTAAAAAAGTAACAGAAGAAAGTTTAAGAAAGTTTTTCCTCAGTTTTACCTTTTGCTAGTGACTGCAGTTAGACTCTGTAGAGCAGAATAAAGACTACAATATAATAATAAAGAGTCTAACTGCATACAACATTTATGTTTAGTGCTAGTTAACGGTTTCTTTGATGTGATCTCCAAAATAAATCAAAAGCGAGTGAATAAGCATGAAATGAGCTGAAGAGCTCCACGTCTGCAGCCCAGCAGACTCTTCCTGGAGCTGCAGAGGGGAAATGTTTCTCTCTGAGGATCTTTTCTAATATTACTGTAAATGTTTCTCTGTTAAAGATCTTAAAGTGTAAATGTTTCTCTGTTAAAGATCTTAAAGTGTAAACGTTTCTCACCTCAGCGTCCAGGTCGTCGTCGTCTCCTGCCGGCGCTCCTCCCTCCTTCCCGCCGCTCTCCAGGAACTTGGTGAAGCCTTCCAATGTTCTCTCCCCGTTATAATCGATCACCTGTTGATCAGACGGGACAGTTGATCAGCCCACAGATCGTGTTTTCAGTTCTACCACTAGCTGCTCTGGAGTGGAACATAATGAGACTGAGAGATCCCGTTAACCCTTTATAGGGCGAAGAACTATATTTGGTAACTTCAGTGGAAATCTAAATGAGGTCTCCATGTCTCTCTGTGAGGTCGTAGAACCACATGGATTTTCCTAATATTTAGAGAAAAAAGTTGCAAATTTACTAGATTAAAGTGGCAAATCTACAAAAAAAAAAGTTGCAGATTTAAGAGATTTTAAAGTGGCAAAATTGTGTGGAAAAAGTTGCAGAATTACGAGAAAAGTAGGAAAAAATAAACTTTTTTGTGTGTTTTTTTGTCATTTTGTGTCTTTTTTTAAAGTAATTTTGTGTCTTTTTTTTAAGTAATTGTGTCTTTTTTTTAAGTCATTTTGTGTCTTTTTTTTAAGTCATTTTGTGTCTTTTTTTTAAGTCATTTTGTGTCTTTTTTTGTGATGATTTTAAAGTTCTGGAAAAGTATATATTTGGTAACTTCAGTGGAAATCTAAATGGGGTCTCCATGTCTCTCTGTGAGGTCGTAGAACCACATGGATTTTTCTAATATTTCAAGAAAAAAAGTTGCAAATTTACTAGATTAAAGTGACAAATCTACAAGAAAAAAAAAGTTGCAGATTTAAGAGATTTAAAGTGGCAGATTTGTGCGGAAAAAGTTGCAGATTTAAGTGATTTAAAGTGGCAAATTTGTGAGGAAAAAGTTGCAGATTTAAGAGATTTAAAGTGGCAAATTTATGCGGAAAAAGTTGCAGATTTAAGAGATTTAAAGTGGCAAATTTGTGCGGAAAAAGTTGCAGATTTAGGAGAAAAGTGGGAAAAAATAAACTTTTTTCTCGCAGATTCACCACTTTAAATCTCAGAAATCTGCACTTTTTTTCTCGTAGATTTGCCACTTTAATCTCAAACTTTTCCCTCTAAATATTCCCCCCCTCCCCCGGGTCCGTATGTTTTTTTCTTTTTTTTTTACACATTCTGGCTGTATGTAATATCCTCCAATATTCTCTAGGGTTGAAATTTAGAATAATAGTGCCCTATTAAGGGTTAATGAGAGCAGTGGCAGCGTTGCACTTTTAAGCCTCAACTTTTTCCTACGAAACTACAAACACCTTCAGTTTACTGTCTGTTCCTCCACCCTTCAGCCTTCAGACTCAGAGTTTGGAGCTGTTGATTCAAAGGCTCCATCACTGAGTGTTCTGCCTGAGGTATTGGTGGATTCTTTTAAATGTCAACTTAAGAAGTATCTGTTCAGACAGGCGTTTACTGACTGTATGTACCTGCTCAACTAGACGTCCAGACTTTAACTATTATGGTTTTTTTTGTTTGCCTGTATGTTGTTTTATACCCTTATAAAGTACTTTGTGGTTTTCTTTTCCTGTGAAAAGCAACTTACTTGCTTACTTACTAATCTGTTTTTTGGCTCGCCTCATTTGTTGGATTTAATTCCAGAATATTGCCATACTGGTGCAGTTTTAGTTTTCTTTCAGTTTAACTCTCATGTGTCCTCTTGTGACCCCAACGAGGAACTTTCTAGTCCTCCTCCTCCCTCCACTACTGATTTTTTGACCTTGTTCATGTTGCCAGCGTTGGCTCGGCTGTAAATCTAAAGCCTGTCAGACACTCGTAGCTCCTTGGGTCAGCTTCTAAACACACGAGATCATTTTAATCACGTTGTCAATCACACAAGCAGGATTTAGTGCCTCGGTGCTGTCAGGTGAGGCTTCTTTTTAATTTGCCAGGAGATCGACCCGACTCTAACCACCAACCTGAGTCTAAAACATGCAAACATGGATGCATGAATTGACCTACTGAACGAAAATATCCCCGAGTGTTTGACACCTGAGCGTGCCATTTAAAGGCAGCCAACAAACTCTGGCTCCTTTTCATTAAACGGAGCCAGTAAGTTGTCCAGAGATGATCTACGAGCTTCACACACAGAGAGATGGAAGCTAAAATAAGACCGCACGTGAGAAAGACCCGTTTAGTTTTCAGCTATTTAATCTGACCATAATAAGGACTACACAGCTCCTCGTGGTGGCCGTGCAGCTCCATCAGGCTTTTCCTGGCAGCGTTCATCCCAGTAGGGTCAAAGGTTAAACCTGGGGATTACTATGGGCCGCCCCCACTATAGACCCCCATCCCATTAACACATTCAGGCCTAAAACGGCTGGAAAAACTGCCTGTAAAACCTGATTGGTGATTTTAAAATCAGCCCCTAAAACCTGAAGTTTCTCTGTAAATCCAACAGAAGTGTCAACTCTTCTACTAAATAATAGATTTTTCAGCCTCTGTAGCAGATAGAAATGAAATTCATAAAGTATCTGAGAGCTTATAGCTGTTATATCTGAGTTCCCTCCGCTATAGTCGTCTTCACCATGATTTATAAGTTCTGGAAAAGTCCCATGATGCATTGGGACACATTCTCATTTTGTGTCTTTTTTAAGTCATTTTGTCTCTTTTTGTGTCTTTTTTGGCCATTTTGTGTCTTTTTTTTAGTCATTTTGTATCTTTTTCTGGTCATTTTGTGTCTTTTTGGTGATAATTTCAAAGTTCTGGAAAAGTCCAATGTTGCATTGCGACACTCCCACATGTATTCTCATTTTATGTCTTTTTTTAAGTCATTTTGTATCTTTTTCTGGTCATTTTGTGTCTTTTTTTGTGATGATTTTAAAGTTCTGGAAAAGTCCCATGATGCATTGCGACACTCCCACATGTATTCTCATTTTGTGTTTTTTTTTTTGTCATTTTGTGTCTTTTTTAGTCTTTTTTTTAAGTAATTTTGTGTCTTTTTTGGTCATTTTGTGTCTTTTTTAAGTAATTTTGTCTCTTTTTTTGGTCATTTTGTGTCTTTTTTAAGTCATTTTGTCTCTTTTTTTGGTCATTTTGTCTCTTTTTTAAGTCATTTTGTGTCTTTTTGTTCCTTTTAAGGTCATTTTGTGTCTTTTTTTAGTCATTTTGTATCTTTTTCTGGTCATTTTGTGTCTTTTTGGTGATAATTTATATAATAATATGATAATAAAGTTCTGGAAAAGTCCAATGTTGCATTGCAACACTCCCACATGTATTCTCATTTTGTGTTTTTTTTAGTCATTTTGTGTCTTTTTTAGTCTTTTTTTTAGTCATTTTGTGTCTTTTTTAAATCATTTTGTGTCTTTTTTAGTCATTTTGTGTCTTTTTTTGGTTATTTTGTGTCTTTTTGGTGATCATTTCAAAGTTCTGGAAAAGTCCCATGATGCATTGCGACACTCCCACATGCATTCTGATGCATTTCATTGGCTAAGAGACCGAAAATAGGTGTAAAGAACTACAAATACTACAAAACAACATATCCTCTTTCCCGGCTTTAATGGTAGGAATGCGGTAATGCTTTCCCGCCTTAAACGGGTTAAAGTGCTTTATGAAGGCGGCACGTGCATGTTTGGCCTAGAGAAGCTCTGAGCAGAGTGAAGTCATCCAGCAGGAATCTAAAGAACCAAACACCAACTTAATGTTGTTGAAACTGAGGCTGAGCTCAGGTTTCTGCACATGCTTAACACGCTAAATATACTGATACTGGGAATGATTCTGGATCCAAATAACACCTCCATTAATATAACTCACATCTGGAGAGGCAGAAACCCAATTACCAACACAAACAGAGCTGTTTACACAAGATAAGAGATGAGGCCAACAAAATGATTACATACAGTATATTATATAATATTTAGAGCTGCAACAATTATTTGATTAATTGAACAATAATCGATTATTAAATTAATCGTCAACTATTTTGATAATCTAATAATTGTTTGAGCATTTTCTTTTTAAAAACAATAAGTCAAAATTCTCTGATTTCAGCTTCTTCAATGTGAATATTTCTGGTTTCTTTGTTCCTTTATGACAATAAACTGAATATCTCTTTGGTTTGTGGACAAAACAAGAGATTTGAGGACAAAATCTTGTGGTTTGGGAACACTCATTGATATTTTTATACATTTTGTGTCATTTTTTGGTCATTTTGTGTCTTTTTTAGGTCATTTTATGTCTTTTTGACGTAATCTTGTGGTTTGGAAACACTCATTGATATTTTTATACATTTTATTGCCCAAACAACGAATCGATTAATTGCTTAAATAATCGACAGATTAATCCATAATGAATGATCGTTAGTTGCAGCCCTAATAATATTTCATGTGTCTTATAATGGATCAGCTGTAACAGAAACTAAAACAGTGAAAGGCTCACCTTGCGCTCGTCTCCTGCAGGGAAGAACTTGAGAGTGGGGAAACTGTGGACTTTGACTGCTTCGATCTCATTGGCTGTGGAGTCCATCTTGGCCACGATGATGTCAGCGCTGTCCTTGTACTTCTCTCCCAGTTTCTCCCAGATGGGAGTCAGTTGTTTGCAGTGTCCACACCACGGTGCATCTGGAATACAACAAAATAAAAGCTTAGTGTTTAATCATTACAGACAAAATATGTCTTTTGTCCCTGTAGAAGAGCAGGGTCTCTTTTCTCCCCTGAAAGAGACTTTTCAGACCCCCTTAGCAACTATTTTTCACGAAAGCAACTGGAGACAAATCCAGCAACTTTTTCTGGTGTTGTTGGAGACTTTTGGAGACTCGTTCTGACTCTTCTTAACGAGCCGCCGACCCCGGAAGAGTCAGAACGAGTCGAAGCATCCCAGTCCTCCTGCAGCAGTCTCTCCCAGCTGCAGAGCCGGAGGGGATGTTAACCCCTTAGCGTCCAGTCTGCAAATTGCTAACAGGCTTACAGTTAGCTCTGTAGCAGTAAAGTGTGTATGTGCTAACAGGCTAACAGTTAGCTCTGTAGCAGTACAGTGTGTATGTGCTAACAGGCTAACAGTTAGCTCTGTAGCAGTACAGTGTGTATGTGCTAACAGGCTAACAGTTAGCTCTGTAGCAGTACAGTGTGTATGTGCTAACAGGCTAACAGTTAGCTCTGTAGCAGTACAGTGAGACTTAGAGAGGGCGTGGCCTGAGACTTTAGAGAGGGCGTGGCCTGAGACTTTAGAGAGGGCGTGGCCTGAGACTTTCCCGGTAGACACTAAAGGAAACACGACTAATGAAATATTGTTCATGCTTTATATTTATGCTGCTGTCAGCAGGGTTCCAGGATGGTCGCCTGCTTGCTGCTATATTCTGAATCCAACTCACGTGCAGCTCCGCCTCAGGACCTTCTCCCATTGGACTTACTGGGAAACCCCCCCGCCCCCCCTCACCTGTCAGGGAATACAGGCCTTCCCTCCTGAGCTTTACTTCCCATCATCTGCATTCACAACCAGCCATGGAAAATTCCTCCAAAGATAAATATAGGAGGCTATATAAAAATAATAGCAGCTATATTTAAGTGGATCTTTTTAACTTTCGTGTCTGATAACAGAGTCACTGTGACAGCGTGGGCTGAGAGGGAATGAGCCCCGAGCATCAGCTCTTGGTATTTAAGAGGCTTAGCACGGGCAAAATAAGGAAGGGGAGCTCTGAACCCTGAGGCTTCCTCAACCTTTGACCTTTGAGCATCACTGGGGACATTTTGTGGCTTTTTATCTTCTTCTTTAATCACTTTGGGCATGTTAAAACATGCAGCATGAATACTGGGATGGATAAGATTTTCTATTTTTCTGAGAAATTGCTGGTTAAAATATTTAACTCTGTGAAAGTGCGCCACTGCTTCCAGGTTTCTGTCAGACAGACAAAATCACGCTGTTCAAGCTGCTTTTTTACCAGGTTTTGACCTTTTTTGTACAGTCTATGGTTTGAAAGCAATTTAATCACAAGCTTGACAAACCTGGTATGACTGAAACTATTATAACCAATAACTAACTGTTTTAATGTTTTTGCATGGGTTTTGTCTGTGAGGTTTTGTGTTTTCTCTGTACTCACTTTTATAGCAGTTTTATGAATATGTGTAATTTTAACTGACATGGCCCAAATAATACATCAATATCAACGTTGCTGCTAATAATGGCATTTAGTATAAAAATTCTGAAGATTCATAAATATTTGGGGCAGGACTGGAGCGAATATTTGACTCTGAAAGTGGAAACAAACACTAATTAATATGCCATTTTAAGGTCTTTCTGTCCTCTGAGGACATTAAACCAAACATCAAACCACCTCAGAAACAAGTCGAAGTCACAAGCAAAAGTCAAAATGAGGAAAAAAAGGCTGAAGCCAAGAAGAAAAAGTCAAAATAACGAGAAAATAGTCGAAATCACGAAAAAAAAAATCAAAACAATGAGAAAAAAGTTGAAATAACGAGAAAGTAGGAAAAATATGAAAAAAGTAGAAGTCACAAGAAAAAAGTCAAAATGAGAAAAAACAGTCGAAATCATGAAAAAAGGTCAAAATAACGAGAAATAATTCAAAATGGGAAAAAAGGTCAAAATAACGAGAAAATAGTCAAAATAACGAGAAATAATTCAAAATGGGAAAAAAGGTCAAAATAACGAGAAATAATTCAAAATGGGAAAAAAGGTCAAAATAACAAGAAAATAGTCAAAATAACGAGAAATAATTCAAAGTGGGGAAAAAGGTCAAAATAACAAGAAAATAGTCAAAATAAAGAGAAATAATTCAAAATGGGAAAAAGGTCAAAATAACAAGAAAATAGTCAAAATGACGAGAAAAAAGTAAAAATAAGAAAAAAGTCAAAGTCATGCGAAATAATTCCAAATGGAAAAAAGTGACTGGTGAAAACATTTAAATGCTGCTAAAATGGAAATGTTTGACTTACAGAACTCGACGAAGACGTTCTTAGAGGGATTGAAGGCGACATCCTCGAAGTTCTTGCCGACCAGAACCTTGACGGGCGTTTCCTCCCAGTTATCAGGGATGTCCTGACTCATGAGGTGAGGCTGAGGGACAAACCAGCATTAGTCTCATTCATGGATAACCAACGTAGTGTTATAACCAACCAGCTCTCTCTCTCTGTCTGTCTCACCCTGAGTTTTCCCTCGATGAAGAGCTTGCAGAAGGCCGTGATGCTGTCGGCGGTGATGGCGTCGCTCTCCGGCTTGTACTTGGTCATCTCGTCCTCCAGCGTGATGAGGCGGATGGCGGGACACTCCTCCTTCTTCAGGCCGAAGAACTCCAGGATACGCTGGTTGTCGTCCACGTCGCTGTCGATGAAGATGAACAGGATCTGGACAAAGAGACGGAAAAAAAGGTTCAATATTAACCTTTTATCAGGCAAAGAACCATTTCTGGTAACTTGAGTCTTTAGACATCTAGAACAGGTTCCTCATAGAACCATATGGGTTTCTACATCCAGATAGTAACACTGTGGCATCTGACCAATCAGTAAATCACACAAGATTCAAGCTTTCCTTCATTGTCATTGTAATAAAAAAAAGTATACAACTAAATTTACGTGTGCTTCTCATATAAAAGGTGCTTTAAAAAAGACATTCAGACATTACACATATGTAATAAGTAGTCTAAAAAGATAATAAATAGTTTAAAAGGAAAAGATAAAGTGGAGATGTATGCAGATGATGTGTTACTGTCTATTTAGGGTTGCTTTGGGAAAGAGACTATAATAAATATAATAAATATAATGACTCAATTGACCTCAATTTGCAAAATAAAAATGAAACATTTTGCAAAAAGTCTTTTAATATCCTCCAATAACACTTCAGGGTTGACATTTCCAGTTCCCAGGAGTCCCTATAAAGGGTTAAGAGTAAAGTCTCACATCTAAAGAGTGTGTTTAGTGTTAATCATCGGACCGGTTCACCTACCTGACCCTTGAATCCCTCTGCAGCTTTCTTGAACTGGTCCATTTTGTCCTGGAAGTCTTTAGCGGTTTTGGGCAAAAACATGAGGATGTGGGACTTGATTTCTCCCCCGAAGATTTTAGGGGCAGTCTGCAGAAAACACATGTTCAGGGTTAAACAAAAAAACTCTCAAAAGCTTCAGAAACTTTATCACCACATCAGTGAGTCAGTAAACTGACATTTTCCTTACTTTACCATCTCCAGATTAAGAGATCAACAGTAGACTTATTTAGCTGATGAATGATGATAATAATCAGACTATTGAGAGTAAACATGAGATCCCTTCATCTAGAACATTGACAGACTGGTTTGTGGTGAAGAGGAGTGATGATGGTGATTGTGCAGCTCTTCACCTGCTCTGTGAACTCGATGACCAGAGGCAGCTGGTTGGCCTTGATGAAGGCCAGCAGGTTCTCTTTGCTCAGCTCTCCGTCGAAGGTATTGCGTCCTTCATCAAACTGTAAAGTAAACATGGAAACATTTAGATAGAAATATTAGCCACTCATCTAGTCTGCCTGGGAACCCCAAACATAGATTTACCAGACAAACTACTTTTAAATCCTCCGGTAACCCCCAGCATCCCAAACCGTCTTTATGAGGTGTTAAGAATAGCCGCCAAGCAGCCTGACAGGAACACAATAGGAGACATCTGACCAGGGGCACGCAGCCGGCACGCTGCCAGCCCTGCAGCCGGCCACGCAGCCAGCCAGCCCTGCAGCCAGCCAGCCACGCAGCCAGCCGGCCTTGCAGCCAGACGACCCTGCAGCCAGCCGGCCCTGCAGCCAGACGACCCTGCAGCCAGCCACGCAGCCAGCCGGCCTTGCAGCCAGACGACCCTGCAGCCAGCCGGCCCTGCAGCCAGACGACCCTGCAGCCAGCCACGCAGCCAGCCGGCCTTGCAGCCAGACGACCCTGCAGCCAGCCACGCAGCCAGCCAGCCCTGCAGCCAGCCCTGCAGCCAGCCAGCCACGCAGCCAGCCGGCCTTGCAGCCAGACGACCCTGCAGCCAGCCACGCAGCCAGCCGGCCTTGCAGCCAGCCACGCAGCCAGCCGGCCCTGCAGCCAGCCACGCAGCCAGCTGGCCCTGCAGCCGGCCGGCCCTGCAGCCAGACGGCCCTGCAGCCAGACGGCCCTGCAGCCAGCCAGCCGGCCCTGCAGCCAGCCGGCCCTGCAGCCAGCCGGCCCTGCAGCCAGCCAGCCCTGCAGCCAGCCCTGCAGCCAGCCCTGCAGCCAGCCCTGCAGCCTCTGGCAAAGGCTGTGAAAGTGAAACCTGAAGCCCTGTTGCAATAACCAAGTGCCAGAGGCCAGCTGTTTATTAGAGTGAGCCCTGCTTTAACAGGGTTTGGCTAACTGGAGGCAACACGCCACATGTCAGCGTGTTTGTATCAGGGTCACGTTACCAACACGGATCAGAGGACGGAGGGAGAACTGATCCGTGTGAAAGAAGATCCTCCAGGAGACTACACCGAGATATTTAGAGCTGTTGTTTCTGGGGCTGCATGAAATCATTTACCAATTTACTGCAAACTCTAAAATGTCACAAACAATAGCCAGATGCCACCATGAGGCCCCTCAACAACCAGTGATAAGACATAACTGTCTAATGAACTGACAGTAATGGTCACCAGGAGCCTCGGGCCCATAGAGTGACAGTCGATGGTTTGAATCAACGACAGTTCCTATCAGCAGTTGATGTATTGATTTTAATTTTGTCAGAAAAACTCTGCTATGGTGAATTTAAAGTGTAGGTATAATGGAAGAGTTTTGTGAAGAGGTTAGTGTTTTACTTCTATCATTCTGGTTCTAGATTCTGGTAGATTCTATCATTAGACTAGTTGGGAACCCAGACTTATTGTTCTTGGTTTATACCCAGAGGGGCAGAACATAAATTACCATGAACATTTTTTTAATTTGTGTTTGTTTACAGGCAAAATGAGTGATTGCTTTAACATGGAGAAACATTAATAAACCAGCAGATCACAGTGGTTTAAGTCTTTATGTTTCCTCTGGAAAGAATTACAGACACGCTTTAGAATAAACAAGAGCTGTTCCAAAGAGTACGGGGACGTTTTATCTTTTCAGGATTTAAAGAGTTAAATTACGACCTATAGTTTCTCAGCTGCTTAATATTTAATTGACAAACTGGACCTTTGATCCACACAGACTGAGATATTGTTGAGCTGATAAGTTATCTCAATGATTTATGACCTTGTTTCCATCAGTTGCTGTATTACAAGGCAACCATCACCGTTTAAAAGAAACGCATCATGTGCAAACTTTAATAGGAAGAATAGTTATTATTATTATTATTATTATAGTATAGTCAGGAGGCTAAGGACCAGATCTGAGAAGAAAGTTGACACGTTGGACAAAAGAACCACATTTTTTCCACATGCTCTTTATCACCAAAAGTTTAATTTTTTTTATTGGAGCCACGTCATCAAGATTGTTGATCAGAGATGGCAGCCATATAAAGTCTATGAGAACCAATATATCTTCCAAGCCACTCAGAAGGTCAATCTGGGTGTCAAAATCTACATTTTCTGGGTCAAAGAATCATTTAAAGTTATAATGAATATCACCAGATGATTATTTGATCAAATATGTTCATTTTCACCATGTATTTATGTAACTTCCAAGTTCCTAAGTGGTCGCACATATCTTAATAAAGTTCATATACAATACACGTATTCTGAAAAATGAATAACATGCATACATTTAATTAAACTTTATTAGCTTCACTTGTATTATTTGTTGCATTTACAACCACAAAGATCTTTGTTGAAAATGACAAAAATACATGGCCAAAGTGAACATTTCTATTGGATCAAATAATCATCTAGTGATATTCTCAACAGCTTTAAATGATTCTTTGACCCAGAAAATGTAGATGTTGACACCCAGATTGACCTTCTGAGTGGTTTGGAGACTGGTAGGTCTTCAAGTGCTGCTGTAAGGAATCCTGAGCTGAAAATGAATCTATGTTCACGGGAGAGAGCTGCAATGTACACTGCTCAAAAAAAAAAAATCAAGGGAACGCTTTAATCTCATGTCAGATCTGTAGTGATATTCTCAACAGCTTTAAATGATTCCTTGACCCACAAAATGTAGATTTTGACACCCAGATTGACCTTCTGAGTGGATTGGAAGATATATTGGTTCTCATAGACTTTATATGGCTGCCATCTCTGATCCACAATCTTGACGAAGTGGCTCCTACCAAAAATTAAAACTTATGGTGTTTGAGAGCATGTGGAAAAAATGTGGTTCTTTTGTCCGACATGTCCCCTTTATTAAGCTCCGCCTCCTGACTGGGAGGAAGGATGGTAGACCCCACAGCGAGCATTGGGGTCTCCTCAGCTCAAAGCCAGGGGCTGGTGGAGAAACCTCCCATCAGCTAACATCTCTGCAGCGTTCTGCACCAGCAGCATGGTGAGCTCACTGACTGGGAGGTCAGACGGCCCAGATTAGCAGCCGAGAGACGATACGGTGAGGTCGACAGCATCACGTTACCAACGTTACATCAGAACCACAGCGGGGTCTCCACAGGCGGTAACCCAGTTATCAGTAGGGGTGTACATTGGCACTGCCCTCACAAGTCGATTCGATTACGATTCACCAGGGAACGATTCGATTCAATTCGATTCTACGATGCATCACAATTATACTGCACACAACAAGGGACATTTTTCATCAGTCATGAGGCAATACATGCAGTCAGATAGGCCTAATAATAGATTTTATTGGCTATATTTTGAAAAGATGGCAAAATGAATCTCCTGCTGAGTTCATCTCAGAGTAAGGAAAGAGAAATGCCTCCTCCTGCCATAAAAAGGAACCTGCTGAGGTGAAATCTACATCAGCTAAATGTGGAGCCCTTGTTCCTGAGCTAGGGAAGACGTTAGCACTATCCCACCTAGCTAGCTATCGCTAGTTTTCATGACGCAGAAATGTAACGTTAAGGAGTCGACTTTAAATAGGCTAATACAATGGTAATTACCTATCAATAGTACTTTCTATAAAAACGTAAATGTTAAGTCCTGTCAAATACTCCCACATACTTCAGTCACAACATATCAAAACAGCTTGTCCCACTAGCTTACCTGTGCTGCGCATCGGGTTAGCGTTGTGTTTACTGGAACTTTGACAGGGCTCAAAGGCCACATTGGCCGTAAATTGAACATTTTTTCACAGGGCATCAAGGCCAGAGTGTGAAATTCCCACCCTCGCCCCCACAACTTTCCACTGGAGGACAGGAAATAAACATAATCGATTATGGCACTTTGCCGCATCGATGCTGAATCGTGCATCGCCAAATCGATTATTGTTGACACCACTAGTTATCATATAATGTTTCTACAACTGGGGCTATAATGGTAATAATCACATGTGATTAAAAGGTGAATAAATGAAGTGAATCACCTTCTTGAAGAGGACCACGCTGTCCTTGGTAACCTCAAACTTGGTGAAGATGGAGTCGTCGGCGGTGACGGCGAAGGGAATGTCGTCTGTAGCTTCAGCTGCCTTCTCGTAGGCTTTAGCTCCCGCTGACTCAGCATCCTGCAGATACAGGGACACTTTACATTAGAGCTGACACTAACCAGGAGTTTCATTATCCATTTTGGCTCCTAACTGTTTGTACAGTGCCTCGCATGATGTAAGCAAAACAAAAATGGAGGCCAAAAGATTATTGCTCATGTTATAAATAATTGTATTGCCTTTACGGTCAATTTACACTCGGTTTTTATGTGTTATTGTCTAACTTTAACACATTGCTGAAGTTATTTGTCTCTTCTAACAGAGATATATGTTAACAAATTAAAAAATCTAGTTCATCAGGAGAATCACAAAAAGCTTTAACTAAAATACACTGAAAAGGAATGTAAAAAAAAATAAAACTGTACATAAAATGGTCAAACAAAAGGCATAGTATCATAGTATCAACTAATTGATTATTGGTTTAAATAACTGATTAATTATTTAAACCAATAATCGATTAGTTGTTTAGTCAATAAAATGTATAAAAATATCAATCAGTGTTTCCCAAACCACAAGATGACGTTAATTCAAATGATTTAGTTTGTAGAAACCTTGAAAGCAAGAAAACCTAATGTGAAAAATGATGTTTTTGAATAATGAAAATATCAAATAGCCGAAAAATGACATCATTTATCAAAGCCAAATACTGAAAAAACAGAAATTGTTGTTGATTTTTCAAATTTTCCTTAAAGGAATCATGTGTGAAGAATAACTCTACTCTACTCTAATTCTACGTCAAAGAAAATAAAATCATGTTTTTACAAAAGAATCCATCAGAAAGCAACAGATAAAGGACGAGGCTGAAGCTCCACTGAAGGCTTATTTCTGCCTCTCCTGTACCATCTACATGTAAACATTATATATATATATTATATATATTACATTAACTGAATAATTCACATCGTTACAAAACACATGATACCTTAAACTGAAAAATCTAATTCAATCAAATTTCATAGTAACCTTTGATAATTTTAGACTTTAAAGTCTTCTTGAAAACTAAGATAGAATTACACTTTATCTTTATTTCATCATTTAGTCCATTCCATTATTTTACGTCGACATCAAATTTTGCCAAAGAGACTGCAAAAACCCTCCTTTTAAAAATAAATTAAAATAATTCTAGGTCTGCTGTTCACTGGCCTACAGAGTCTAACTGCAGTAGCTATATTATTGGTCTAAATAGAGTTATAACTAAGGATGAAGTGCGTCCAGTGACGTGTTGTAGGGGTGTGCCATATCGTACCGTTCACGATAAAATCGGTATATTTTTTTTATGGTTAAAAAAATGCATATCATGATATTGGCAACATTCCTACTTCTTGATGTAGTGGCGTAAGGTTAATATTAACTAACAATTAAAGTTGTTTTAATCACAAAAAGCTACTTACTCTCTGTTGCTAAACACATCACAGCTTTCAAAATAAGAGCACAGTGTGTTAACAGAATCCACCACAGAACTTACAAGAAGACTGTCAAAATAAGAGCCTTAAATAAAACATACAAGAACCTTTATTCTCCTTTACAAAATGTCATTAAAATATGCCCCCGGAACCCCTAAATGGATATTTTTATTATTTGCTCATACTCAAGAGTTAAGAGTAATTTTTTTGTACTTCACACTACATTTTAGATTTTTATTTATTTATACAGACAAAAAAAAAATCATATTTTCTTCTTTTTTAAGTCTTCTTTTTAAGTATTTCGTAATATCGTCAAGAATATCGTTATGGCAAAAATAGGCTGAAATATGGTGATATTCTTTTAGGGCCGTATCGCCCAGCCCTAGCGTGTTGGTTACTATAGTAACCCTGCAGCTCTGATCTGACTGGCTGAGAGGAGAATAATACCTTGAAGAATCCGATGACGGCGACTTCGCTGTCAGCGATCAGAGACTCGGCCTCGGTGACTCCGGTCAGCGTGGCGACCGCCGGCCCGGTTCTCTTCTTCAGCCAGGCCACGATGTCATCAGCCTGTCTGCCCGCTGCAACAAACAACAACAACAACAACAACAACAACAACTCTGTCAGCTCTTCTGGAGGAACATGTGGACTGGACACAGTAACAGCAGGAAACAGAGCCTCAGTATTAAAGGATCAACAGACCACAGAGACACAGTGATTCTACCTGGAGACTTCAGAGGTTCTGCAGTGTTTCCCTGCAGACATACAGCTTCTGATAGTCGTGAGATAATTGGTCATTTTGTGTGTTTTTTGTCATTTTGTGTGTTTTTTTTGTCATTTTGTATCTTTTTTTTTAGTAATTTTGTGTCTTTTCTGGTCATTTTGTGTCTTTTTTGGTCATTTTATCTTATTATCATTATCTCTTTTCTTATCCTGCTGCATCTTATTTGATCTTATTTGTATTTGTATTTCCATTTCCCTGTTTTAATTGACTGTGTTTACTGTTTTCAATTGTGTCTTGCTGTTTTTAATGTTTATGTAAAGCACTTTGAATCACCTTGTGTTGAATTGTGCTAAACAAATAAACTGGCCTTGCCTTTTGAGTCATCAACTAGGCATCAAATCCTGTCAGACCCTCTTAAAACATCAACGTAAAGTGTAGTGAGCGCCAGTGTTGCCAACTTAGCGACTTTGTCTCTAGATTTAGTGACTTTTCAGACCCCCGGGGACTATTCTAGCAACAAATCTAGCAACTTTTTCTGGTGTTCCTGGAGACTTTCAGAGACTCGTTGTGACTCTTAACGAGGCTCCGCCCCCCGCGGCTCGTTAAGGAGAGTCAGAGTCCTGCAGGAGTCTCTCCCAGCTGACTGTGTTAACATGATGTTAACCCCTCAGCGTCCAGTCTGCAGATGGTGCATGTGTGATGTGGTTTACAGTCAGAGTCTCTTTTGGCTCAGTGGAGCCGGATAAAGAAGGATGGTTGGACTGTGACAGAAGACAGAGCACTTGCAATTCTAAACATATTCAGGGTGTTTTTTACTCACTTTTTGTCTTTCCTACAACCTTATTCCTCTCTCCTACAGCGTCCATTACAACTACATGCACATAGTAAATTATGCAAATTAGGCGATGACATCACAGACGCAGCAGCACCACTGCTGAAAAAAAATACTAGAGGAAACACTGAACTGAGTCTGACTGATTATCTGCAGACAGCCACCGCACGTTTTCCTGTGTGAAAGTGGATTTGAAAGTGAAAGTATATAAATAATTCTATCTGTGCTGTGTGTGTGTGTGTGTGTAAGATGCTTTGCTACAATGATCATGTGCTAATATTGTTTTTAAACTATGATTAAACTAAATAAATGTACTGTCTGCATCTGCTTAATATGTATATAGCATATTGTTAAATGTCTTCTATTAGATTGTTCATTTTTTATCTAAACTAAAAGGGTATTAATATTAATTTATGTGCAATTTTTGTGGTCGGCTGTAACAGACATTTCCCTGCTGTGGGATTAATAAAATCTGATCTAATCTCTAAACTTCCTCTACTCTATTTACAGTAAGATTCTAAAATCACAAGAGATATATTTTATGTTTTGTTGTGTCTTTCTTGGTCATTTTGTGTCTTTTTTTTGGTCACAAAAACCTAAATTTTTGGTCAAAATTGATTTATAACTAAAAAGTTAACTCCTTGTTGTCTGTTTTATCTTGTGACAAAGTTTCAGACTTCAGTTTTGCTTTATTTATTTATTTATTTATTGATGTTGGAGTGAGATCATTAATGTTAAAGGTTTCCTCAAAGCCTTCCTCAACAAGCTGAGCTGTAACACTGAGAACATCCTGTTGCTCCTCCAGGTGGAGAACATGGAGAACCGAGTGTTCTGCTGTTTAAACTTTAAAACGTCTCCATGTTGAACATGCTGTTCTCTGGGAGGCTGCACTAACATGTCTACCTTTCTTTAGAGTCAGTCTGTGCCAATTAAAGTGGACTCATGACAGACCTGTCTGTCTGTCTGATGCAACACAGCAGCAATTTCACTGAGTGAGCAACATGTTGCTGAAGTGCTGCAGCTCTGTGATTGGTGGTTGTGGGTTTGTGGTTGTCATTTCTACTGAAATAAACACTTCCACAGGCCACGGCTGCCTCCTGAACGGGGCCCGGCCCGGCCTGGAGAAACAGGGAACGTGAAAAACTGCACACATCTCCCCTGGCTCAGAGTCAGCACTAGCCCCGCCCACTCCCAGCCTCTGGCAGCTGATTGGCTGAGGAGGAGTTGGAGATCATGTTACAGGATGGAGGCAGTCGCTGGGCCGGACTACAGATGTCAGAATGATCCTTTATGGCTCATATGGAGCCTTTCTGGAGCTGATTTATCTAATAAATATTTACTTTAAACTCTCCTGTGACGGAGTTACTCAACATTACATCAGCTGGTGCAAAATATCGGCTTTAATTAAGATGCAACGGGCAGAAAAAACAAGTTACCACAAACAGACTCTTTTAAAAAGGCCTTTTATTAAATGTGTCGCTGTGTTTTTTTACTGCATCTGCTTAATATGTATATAGTATATTGTATATTGTTAAATATCTTCTATTAGATTGTTTATTTTTTATCTGGGATTAATAAAATCTGATCTAATCTCTAAACTTCCTCTACTCTATTTAGAGTAAGATTCTATAATCACTAAAGATATATTTTATGTTTTATTGTTTTGTTGCAAAAACCTTTATCTACGTTTTTACAACCTAAACAAGTTTTATTTTATTTTGCTGTTTTATTTTGATTTGATTTTTCTGTCTTCTCTTTTTTGCTATTCATATTTTAGTTCACATCAATACCTAAGTATAGTCTGGACCTGTAAGAACTTTTAACTTTTTACATTTTTAATTCCATTTTATTTAATTTTTTATTAAACTTGCCATTTCTTAACTCCCACTGTTTTGGCCTTTTAACCTGTTTTTAATCTTGTTGTTCTCTGGAGCACCTTGGAGTTGCTTTTAACAATGAAAAGTGCTTTACTAATAGAATTTATTATTATTAAGTTGCATGGTGGGAGAAAAAGACACAGCATATGACTACAATCAAATACAGCATTAGAGCTGCAACATTTATACGTTTAATGGAACAATAATCGATTATTAAATTAATCGTCAACTATTTTGATAATCCAATAATTAGTTTTGAGCAGTTTTTTTTAAAGACATTAAGTCTAAATTCTCTGATTTCAGCTTCTTCAATGCGAATATTTCTGGTTTCTTTGTTCCTTTATGACAATAAACTGAATATATGTGTGTATATATATATATATAAACATATATGCAATTTATAGTTTTAGATGGTTATATAGTCACTGTTTTTTACTACGTTAGTTTGAATCACTACATTTTACTGATGAGAAATATTTGCAATAAATTTAGTCATGATTATTAACATTTAAAATGTTTGAAATAGTTGGGTTTTTTTCAAATGCTTGAATTTGTTAAAGACAATAAGTCTAAATTCTCTGATTTCAGCTTCTTCAATGTGAATATTTCTGGTTTCTTTGTTCCTTTATGACAATAAACGATTAATTAATATATATCTATATATATATATATATATATATATACTACATTAGTTTGAATTTTTGAACATTTTAGTGATATTTGCAGTAAATTTAGTCATGGATTATTAACATTTCAAATGTTTGAAACAGTTTTTTTTTTCAAATGTTTGAATTGTGTTTGTGTTTATCAGTTCCAAAGTTTAATAAATCAGACACTGATGGCACAGCGCTCTGGTATTAAGGCTTCTTTTTGCCCTGGTTAGGAGATACTGGGCTGAAAACATATTTGACAGGAGGAACATCAGTGATAAATGTTGAGAACCAGTGACTGAGAACCAGTGACTGAGAACCAGTGGTTGAGAACCAGTGGTTGAGAACCAGTGACTGAGAACCAGTGGTCCATCTCATAGGAGCCTGATGAATGAGTGAAAAGGAGGAGGAGCTCACCAGAGTACTCCTTGGGGGACTCCTTCTCTCCTCCCTTGAAGAACTTGATGGTTGGATATCCGCGGACGCCGAACTCCTGAGCGAGCTCCGTCTCCTCGGTGGCGTCCACCTTCCCCAGACGCACCGCCGAGCCCTCCGCCTTCAGCAGGCCGGCCGCCTTGGCGTACTCCGGAGCCAGAGCCTTGCAGTGGCCGCACCACGGGGCGTCTGCAGGAGACACATCATTACATATATAACCATAATAATAATAATAATAATAATAATAATAATAATAAGTCTACTCTGCCTGTTGTCATAATTATCAATACTTCTGACATTCTATTTCTTTGATTGTCTAAATATTCAACTATTTCTTTTTATTTATTTACAAGATTAACACTAACTTTATAACTATGTTATGTCAGAAATACTTATTTCTGTATTTAATGTATTTATTGTAATGTCTTAACACTTTTTTCTTGTATGATGCTCAGGATGTTTATTACTTCAAATTCTGTCAGGAAATGTTATGTAAAATTGTTTAAATGGTTAAATAAAAAGTTCAAAAAATAATAATAATAATAATAATAATAATAATAATAATAATAATAATATTAGACATTAAGGGTGGCACCAAGGTTATTATAGTTAAAGAAAACGAACCAAAACTAGAATTTAAAAATATTTTCGTTGACTGAAATAAAAACAGAGTTTTTTAAGAAATGATAACTAACTGAAACTGTATTTTGTGGTTCCAAAACTAACTAAAACTAACTAAAATTATAGTGAAAATGTCCTTTATTTTTCGTCTTTTATCATATTAATATCAAAAGCAGGATCAGTGAAATCAGAAAACCCACCTGGACGATATAGAAGTCCAGGTGGAAGACTTGATACCAGCTAGCAGTTATTTTTTAAAGAAAAGTGAAAAGTGAATGTGAAAGCCGATGAATTAATGATTTAAATATCCAAGTGGCTGAGTCCTATAGTCAAACATTTCCAAAACACTTTGTGATATTAGTGTAGAACCTTTTTAAAGGAATAATTGCTTTGATACAAAACATATAAAACACCTTCTAATGCACAACATGGGTCAAAAATGAGTGTTTGAATATCTTTTTTTATTACAACAGATTATATCCATTTTTCCTTTCATACTTTATGAAGAAAAATTGTTTTTGTATCATTACATCAAGTTTACACACATGGGTCAAAAATGACTTTGTGCATTAGAAGTGTAGTGATAAAAAAAGGGGGGTTTTATCCAAAAAGCAAGAAATTAAAACAAAAAATTAGGATCAAAAACAAGTTATTTGAGGAAAATCTGCAATACTGAATGATGAAATGAATTTATTGCAAATATATTAATATAAAAACTTAGTTGGACTAGTTAAAGGAAGATTTGAACTTTAAAAGAACTCTTTGAAAATAAATGTCCGGAGCAAATAGCCATAAAGAGCAGGATAATTAAATTACTGCTGAGTTTCACATGTTAATGTGTAAACTGTGGTGTCCAATAGTAGAAGAGGAGAAAAACTCAGAGCAGATAATCTCCTAAAGGATGATTCTCATCAACATGCTGCAGCTCAAAAACAATGAATGTGCCTCATTATGGATATATTGTTCATTCATATAACAGTGAAATATGTTTAATAAAGTATGTCCTTATAATCTTCACGTTTTTCTTTGTGATTTATGGCATTATAACTGTGTTAAACTGCACAAAAAACATATATTTCCTAGATATCATACTGTATGCACATGAGAAACTGTAAGAATTTGGCTAAAAGGTGAAATCTAAACAACAATAAAGAACTAATACAGAAATTACTTCTGTCCATTAAATATATAGAATAATATTAAATATTATTTTAACACAAAACAATGAATTGTGCCTCATTCTGGCTATATTGTTCCTTCATATAAAGTGAAATATATGTAGTTTATTAATAGAGTATGTCCTTATAATCCACACAGACAGGACTCTACTAATCACTAGTGACACGTCAAATAAAATGACCTGCATTGCATCACCTTTAATTCTTGACAAACAACTAAAGTTCATGATAGATGCAGAAGGGAACAAGGAAGTTTGGTTAAGTACACGTCAACCTAGTAGCTCCACATCACACCAGGACCCGCCCAGACCCTCCAGGACCCGCCCAGACCCTCCAGGACCCGCCCAGACCCGCACCAGACCCGGACTAATGGAGCCTCCAGCCCTCCCACACCCACATCCCATTGGAGGATCTGCTCCCGGACTAACCAGTAGCAGGTTAATAATGTGGGTAAGCTCCAGCGGGATGGGCCCCAGGCTGAGGACCAGACCCTCACAGTTATTACAGACAGGTATTAGTGGAATAAGTTAAAATAAATGAATAAAAACTGCAGAAAAGACCCAAAACAAACAGAAAAGCTGCAGGAAGAGACGTCTGGCTGCACGTGAACCGAAACAAACCATCTGAAACCAGAGCCAGCAATAGAAACTAACAACCACACACTCTATTATTCTGCTCATGGATCATTATTTATGATTAATCATGATTCAGTTAGAAGAATAAAGAGATAAATAAACAAACTCTGGTCCGCTTCTATACAGGCTAAAGGCTCCGTTAGCTCCTGGAGCTATAGAGTAATATAATAAGTTAGGGCTTAGTTTCATTAGATTATATATATATATATATATAGAATACATAATAAGTTAAGGGTTAGTTTAAATAAATCTGGTGTGAATCCAGCTTCAGTCTCCTCGGTGCAACAGCAGATAATCTATAATCACATTTAATTAAGATAAAAGATAAACAATGCTGCATCAATGTGGATTTTATTTAAATTTAACTGGACAGTGGTCACTGAGTTCACTAGAGCCCCTTAAGGAGAGGCACAATGTGAGAAAGTGAAGCCACAAACAGCAGCAACTTGTTAAAAAGTGTCAAAGTTTGAAGCAGAGTTGAGCAGCTGGATGTAGCTTAGCATAGTTAGCATAGTTAGCTCACTGCAGCTGGGGCTAGTTTGGTTAGCTAGCTGCACATATATATAGTGAATTAGCCCCCCACACAGCTGCAGAATGGAAATGAATGAGCCACAAACTGCAGCAACTTGTTAAAAGTGTCAAAGTTTGAGGCTAAAATGAAGCAGCTGGATGTAGCTTAGCATAGCTAGCATAGCTAGCTGCAGCCAGTGTGGTGAGTTAGTTAGCTGCTAGCTGCAGGTTTAGACAGCTACATAGCTAGCTGGGTAGCTCTAGTGGGTGCTGGGACTTACAGAACTCCACCAGGATGTTGGGGTGAGCCTTCAGAGCCTCGTCGAAGTTGGACTTCTTCAGCACCAGGACGTCCTCCTCCTCAGGGAGACCAGCAGCCCGGCTACAGGCTGCACACACGGACAGGACGAGCAGGAGCTGCAGCATGGTGCGGGTTCAGGTGTGGAGCTCCACAGGTACGACAGGTGAACAGGGACAGGAGGGCTGGTGGTCCTGGTGGTCCTGGTTCTGGTGGTTCTAGTGGTTCTGGTGGTTTCGGCTGGGTTCAGGTCTGATGGAGCTGCTGCTGTTTGTTCTAACGTGGCAACCAGAGGGTCAGAGCCGCAGCGCGCATGCGCATTTATCAGACCGGAAGATGTTCGTGTTGAAATGTGACTGGATGAAAATAAAAGAGGGAGGGAGGGAGAGAGAGAGAGAGAGAGAGAGAGGGAGAGAGAGAGAGAGAGAGAGGGAGAGAGAGAGAGAGAGAGAGAGAGAGAGGGATAGATAGATAGATAGATAGATAGATAGATAGATAGATAGATAGATAGGTAGATAGATAGATAGACAGATAGATAGGTAGATAGATAGATAGATAGATAGGTAGATAGATAGATAGACAGATAGATAGGTAGATAGATAGATAGATAGATAGATAGATAGATAGATAGATAGACAGATAGATAGGTAGATAGATAGATAGATAGATAGATAGATAGATAGATACCAAAAGTGAAACAAAATACCAAGGAAATACATAAAATGACCAAAAAAGGATGTAAAAAGACCAAAAAAAGACACAAAATGACCAAAAAGAGACATAAAATTACCAAAAGTGACACAAAATACCAAGGAAATACATAAAATGAACAATAAAAGACGTAAAATGACCAAAAAAAGACACAAAATGACCAAAAAGAGACATAAAGTTACCAAAAGTGACACAAAATACCAAGGAAATACATAAAATGAACAATAAAAGATGTAAAATGACCAAAAAAAGACACAAAATGACCAAAAAGAGACATAAAGTTACCAAAAGTGACACAAAATACCAAGTAAATACATAAAATGACCAAAAAAGGACGTAAAATGACCAAAAAAAGACACAAAATTACCAAAAAGAGACATAAAATTACCAAAACTGACACAAAATACCAAGGAAATACAGAAAATTACCACTGAAAGACTTAAAATGACCAAGAAAAAGATACAAAATGACCAAAAAGAGACATAAAATTACCAAAAGTGACACAAAATACCAAGGAAATACTTAAAAGTACCAATAAAAGACGTAAAATGACAAAAAAAAAGACACAAAATGACCAAAGATAGATAGATAGATAGATAGATAGATAGACAGATAGATAGATAGATAGATAGATAGATAGATAGATAGATAGACAGATAGATAGATAGATAGATAGATAGACAGATAGATAGATAGATAGATAGATAGATAGATAGATAGATAGATTGATAGATAGATAGATAGATAGATAGATAGATAGATAGATAGATAGATAGATAGGTAGATAGATAGATAGATAGATTGATAGATAGATAGATAGATAGATAGATAGATAGATAGATTGATAGATAGATAGATAGATAGATAGATAGATAGATAGATAGATAGATAGATAGATAGGTAGATAGATAGATAGATTGATAGATAGATAGATAGATAGATAGATAGGTAGATAGATAGATAGATTGATAGATAGATAGATAGATAGATAGATAGATAGATACTAGGGTTGTCAAAAGTATCCATACTCAAAAAAGTATAGATACTAAAACGTTGTATCCGGATACAATACTCATTTTCAATGACTACAACTGAATACAACTATCAAGTATCTGAAGCTTGTTATCATAGTTGCAGTTTATTTTAGCACAACTGTTTTTTATTATAAATATTTAACCTGTGGTTCTGTTCATTTTTACATGTTGCATTTTTCTTGTTAATGAAAATATTTCTGTTAAATTTTGGGGTCTTTGTTTTTATCCTGGTGGTATCGAAAATGGTATCGAGTATCGAATATTTTCCTGAGTATCGGTATCGAGTTGAAAATTGTAGTATCGTGACAACCCTAATAGATACACACAAACACATGCACACGTATGCGTGCACACACACACACACACACATTTTGAGGTTAAAGGTCATAGGTTGCTGTATAAATAAATACTTGTAAAGGAATGCTTGTTGTAGGTGTGCTCCTTGTATATTATATAGTATCATAACATTACTAGTATTAATAGTTAAAAATCTCATCATAGTGTACACACACCGGCAGTAGCCCCCGTGGCCCTTTCACAATTTCCCCAGAGGAAATTCATTGATTGATTGATTGATTGATTGATTGATTGGTTGTTCTGTGTAATGACAATAGAAGCGATTAGAAGAAAGGAGGATATTTAAGCACAATTTCAATCATGTTGTATCCTCATCATGCAACATTATTGCATGTTTACATTATTATTTTGTTTATTCAAATGTGTTTAAAGTCTTAATGTTAGTGACTAATGAAGCTGGACATGAAGCGTGTGTTGCTAATGTGTGTTTCTGACTGATGCAACGATGGCTGTTTGTTAATGAGTTCAGTGGAAGAGGAAGGCCAAAGTCTGAACGATGACTCACACTAACACTGTGGTCACGTGATGTTTCACTAACTACTCTAATGAACAGAAACATAAAATGACTTTAAAGCTGAGGCCGATCAATACGGCACTATTGAGACTGCTCTGGTTTTAAAAGGGGAGAAATTCACAGACTGCCGATATGGCATCACACACACACACACACATATATATTTATATATATATATATGTATTTATATATATAAACTGAAAAAAAAGACACAAAATGACCAAAAAAAGATTCAAAATTACCAAAAAGAGACACAAAATGACTAAAGAAGGACACAAAATGACCAAAAGAAGACACACAATGACTAAAAACACACACAAAATGACTAAAGAAGGACACAAAATGACCAAAAGAAGACACACAATGACTAAAAAAAGACACAAAATGACGAAAAAAAAGACACAAAATGATGAAAAAAAGACACAAAATGACGGAAAAAAGACACAAAATGACAAAAAAAGACACAAAATGATGAAAAAAAGACACAAAATGACGAAAAAAAGACACAAAATGACTAAAAAAATACACAAAATGACGGAAAAAAGACACAAAATGACAAAAAAAGACACAAAATGATTAAAAAAAGACACAAAATGACGAAAAAAATACACAAAATGATGAAAAAAAGACACAAAATGACTAAAAACACACACAAAATGACTAAAGAAGGACACAAAATGACCAAAAGAAGACACACAATGACTAAAAAAAGACACAAAATGACGAAAAAAAGACACAAAATGATGAAAAAAAGACACAAAATGACGGAAAAAAGACACAAAATGACAAAAAAAGACACAAAATGATGAAAAAAAGACACAAAATGACGAAAAAAATACACAAAATTATGAAAAAAAGACACAAAATGACTAAAAAAATACACAAAATGACCAAAAAAGACACAACAAAAGACACAAAATGACCAAAAAAGACACAAAATGACAAAAATTGTTGGTCTAAACACAAAGAGCCAAATCAAACAGAGTCCCACTAGAATAAAAACCAGAGTTGATGACAGGATCACACACAATCACAAGATCACATTTATGTTGGTTTTTCTTTGTTTCTTTTTGGTTCTAAATGTTGATCCAGTAAGTCAGAATAAAAAAATCAATTATTATTATCAGGTCATATAGGTGAAAAATATACCAACATGGTATTTAAACATGTTTTAAGGTGAATACAGGCAGGATGGAAGGAGTCAGACATGGAGGAAATAGAACAAAACTCTTTATATTAATAAAGAGAAGCTGGTTTAATCAGACACTGGATCTGACAGTGTGTTGTTGATTAGAGGAAGCTTGATGGAAAAACGTTTTATTTTTTACGGTAAAATATGGAATAAAATGACAATCTTAAATGTGGAATCAACAGTGCTAATATCATTTCACCGTAATATTAGAAAAAGTTGCACCGTATTTATTACGGTAAAGTTCCGTAAACCTGCTGGTTTTTAGTGTAAAAACAACAGTTTTTTTACAGTGTAGCCTCTCTGACAGGTTCATGTTTAACATTATAATGTTGCGTGAGGACGGTTTAATGTAGCAGAGAGAAAGAATTATTTGTCTTTCCAGTAACATTTCCTCCAGCTGCACCAGTTCAACCTGATCTGGATCTTTCTGGATGTGATCCCTGACTCTTCCTGTTCAACTGCTTCTCAGCTTCCTCCTTCATCATCATCATCATCATCATCATCATCACACGGTGAAAACCTGCTGCTGCCACCACCACACCGCTACAACTTCCTCTAATCCACAACACACTGTCAGATCCAGTGTCTGATTAAACCAGCTTCTCTTTATTAATATAAAGAGTTTAGTTCTATTTCCTCCATGTCTGACTCCTTCCATCCTGCCTGTATTCACCTTTAAACATGTTTAAATACCATGTTGGTATATTTTTCACCTATATGACCTGATAATAATAATAATAGATTTTTTATTCTGACTTACTGGATCAACATTTAGAACCAAAAAGAAACAAAGAAAAACCAACATAAATGTGATCTTGTGATTGTGTGATCCTGTCATCAACTCTGGTTTTATTCTAGTGGGACTCCATTTGATTTGGCTCTTTTTTAGCATAACAATTTTGGTCATTTTGTGTCTTTGGTTGTGTCTTTTTTTGGTCATTTTGTGTCTTTTTTAGTCCTTTAGTCCAACATAAAATGTGATTTTGAATCTTTCAAAACACTATCATGCTCAATAAATGTTTCAAATGTGACCAAAGGTGTCAAATCTAACATACAGATTTGACACCTTTGGTCAACAGAGACTGTTGATGTTTTTAAAAGGAGGCTCAAGACCCACCTGTTTGGTCTAGCTTTAACTGATTACTCTAGTTTTTATCCTGTCCTGATGTCTTTTAGTCTTTTAGTCTTTTAGTTTTTATCCTGTCCTGATGTCTTTTAGTCTTTTAGTCTTTTAGTTTTTATCCTGTCCTGTTGTCTTTTAGTCTTTTAGTCTTAAGCTCCAGTGTTCCCTCATGGGGGCCCCCTCACTGGGGGGTGTGTTGGGTCTGCCCGTGGGGATGTGGTCTTGGAGACTCCCTGGGCCCGGGGGACTAGGCAGCTCTGCACCATGTGTGGAGTCCGCCCCGGTCTACCCAGGTCCTGGTGGTCTCCCCGGGTCCTGGTGGTCTACCCGGGTCCTGGTGGTCTCCCCGGGTCCTGGTGGTCTACCCGGGTCCTGGTGGTCTCCCCGGGTCCTGGTGGTCTACCCGGGTCCTGGTGGTCTCCCCGGGTCCTGGTGGTCTCTGTGACGGGTCCTCTATGGCTGTGGGCTCTGCCTCCTCTCAGTGTGGAGGCTCCCTCAGGTTGTTTTTTCCTCATCTGGATCCTCGGAGCCTTCTCATGTCTCTACACTGTCAATCAATATGTGCTGTGTGTGAGTCTGAGTGTGTGTTTGTGTGCGTACGTGTCTATGTGCGTGTGTGTACATACAGATGTGTATGTGGGGATGGGAGGGGTGGGTTCTGTCATTTTTATTGTCTGTTTTTATCCTTATTTTTTGTAAAGCACTTTGTGTTACATTTCTATGTATGAAAAGCGCTACATAAATAAAGTTTGATTTGATGATTTGATTTGATATAAGAGGGTTCCATCCAGTTCTATCATTTGATAGTAAATCTATTTGAGCTTGTCTCCAGTTTTACTTGGTATATCATCATCAAACTGAAACTGGCCTCATGGAGTTTACAGCCAGAACTTTAGAGGTAAATGTACAGTAGGGCTCCACGCTGCTTTGTTTTCTAGTCTGGGTGGAGTCAACAAGTCTGGATTATTTGGAGCTTTTAGTGACTTTAGAGGGTTAACATCCACACACCTCTACTACCTCTGGTAAAGGGAGAGGCTATCTGTGTGTTTTATCAAGGGCAGCTTTTAAATGCAAATATTTCCCTCCCTATCATCGGTTCAACAAATCTAACCCTTCCTTTAATCACCTTTTAATATTTGTTTAACTTCTATGGAGCAGACAGGTCGACCTCCAACAGTCAACTCTCTATAATAATGTGAGATGAAGATTGAAACACAGTGATATGTCACTTTGTTATTTCATGAGTAGAGACTGGTCTCTGTATGTTTGTACAGGCAGCAGAATATGTCTTATATTGATGTTTTAGACCAGGGAGCAGCAACCTTTACTAACTAAAGAGCCACTGTTGGCCAAAAAGAGACAAAAAATGTTGGAATGGAGCCACAAACCTTATTTTGAGCCTCACAGTGAAGATGAAACAGCCTACTAAGTCTTAATTAGCCTACCAGCATTACCAATAGGTCATAATGAACGATTTATTAATATGATTTTGTCAGAAAGCTATTAAAAGCTAGTCTAATTATGGAAAACTAGCTTTGAAGCTGACAAAGTTCAGAGGTGAAGGAGTCACAGTGGAGACGTCCGTAGCTATGATGCTCATTTAAGTTGACTAAAATGTGAAAACATTGTTACTGCTGTATGTAAGCTATTCTTTTTTACAACTGAAGAATATAAATAGCTTTGGGCCTGTCACACCGCGGTGAGGTGGTGTTTTATTTTGTGTTCTGGTCCGGTTATTTCCTGTTTTATTTTGAAATAGTAACTCTCCTCTCGTTTCAGGTCACTTGTCCTTCCCCGTGTGTCATCTGTCTGATTGTCTCCCCTAATCACAGATTGTGTTCACCTGGTGCTCCCTTCCCTCCATGTGTTCCAATAGTTCACCTGGTGCTCCCTTCCCTCCATGTGTTCCAATAGTTCACCTGGTGCTCCCTTCCCTCCATGTGTTCAATAGTCTGTTCACCTGGTGCTCCCTTCCCTCCATGTGTTCAATAGTCTGTTCACCTGGTGCTCCCTTCCCTCCATGTGTTCCAATAGTCTGTGTTCACCTGGTGCTCCCTTCCCTCCATGTGTTCCAATAGTCTGTGTTCACCTGGTGCTCCCTTCCCTCCATGTGTTCCAATAGTCTGTGTTCACCTGGTGCTCCCTTCCCTCCATGTGTTCCAATAGTTCACCTGGTGCTCCCTTCCCTCCATGTGTTCCAATAGTCTGTTCACCTGGTGCTCCCTTCCCTCCATGTGTTCCAATAGTCTGAGTTCACCTGGTGCACCCTTCCCTCCATGTGTTCCAATAGTCTGTGTTCACCTGGTGCTCCCTTCCCTCCATGTGTTCTAATAGTTCACCTGGCGCTCCCTTCCCTCCATGTGTTCAATAGTCTGTTCACCTGGTGCTCCCTTCCCTCCATGTGTTCCAATAGTCTGTGTTCACCTGGTGCTCCCTTCCCTCCATGTGTTCAATAGTCTGTGTTCACCTGGTGCTCCCTTCCCTCCATGTGTTCCAATAGTTCACCTGGTGCTCCCTTCCCTCCATGTGTTCAATAGTCTGTTCACCTGGTGCTCCCTTCCCTCCATGTGTTCAATAGTCTGTGTTCACCTGGTGCTCCCTTCCCTCCATGTGTTCCAATAGTCTGTGTTCACCTGGTGCTCCCTTCCCTCCATGTGTTCCAATAGTCTGTGTTCACCTGGTGCTCCCTTCCCTCCATGTGTTCCAATAGTCTGTGTTCACCTGGTGCTCCCTTCCCTCCATGTGTTCCAATAGTTCACCTGGTGCTCCCTTCCCTCCATGTGTTCCAATAGTCTGTTCACCTGGTGCTCCCTTCCCTCCATGTGTTCCAATAGTCTGTTCACCTGGTGCTCCCTTCCCTCCATGTGTTCCAATAGTTCACCTGGTGCTCCCTTCCCTCCATGTGTTCCAATAGTTCACCTGGTGCTCCCTTCCCTCCATGTGGTCCAATAGTCTGTGTTCACCTGGTGCTCCCTTCCCTCCATGTGTTCCAATAGTCTGTTCACCTGGTGCTCCCTTCCCTCCATGTGTTCCAATAGTCTGTTCACCTGGTGCTCCCTTCCCTCCATGTGTTCCAATAGTTCACCTGGTGCTCCCTTCCCTCCATGTGTTCCAATAGTTCACCTGGTGCTCCCTTCCCTCCATGTGGTCCAATAGTCTGTGTTCACCTGGTGCTCCCTTCCCTCCATGTGGTCCAATAGTCTGTTCACCTGGTGCTCCCTTCCCTCCATGTGTTCCAATAGTCTGTGTTCACCTGGTGCTCCCTTCCCTCCATGTGTTCTAATAGTCTGTTCACCTGGTGCTCCCTTCCCTCCATGTGTTCCAATAGTCTGTGTTCACCTGGTGCTCCCTTCCCTCCATGTGTTCCAATAGTCTGTGTTCACCTGGTGCTCCCTTCCCTCCATGTGTTCAATAGTCTGTGTTCACCTGGTGCTCCCTTCCCTCCATGTGTTCCAATAGTTCACCTGGTGCTCCCTTCCCTCCATGTGTTCCAATAGTCTGTTCACCTGGTGCTCCCTTCCCTCCATGTGTTCCAATAGTTCACCTGGTGCTCCCTTCCCTCCATGTGTTCCAATAGTCTGTGTTCACCTGGTGCTCCCTTCCCTCCATGTGTTCCAATAGTCTGAGTTCACCTGGTGCTCCCTTCCCTCCATGTGTTCCAATAGTCTGTTCACCTGGTGCTCCCTTCCCTCCATGTGTTCCAATAGTCTGTTCACCTGGTGCTCCCTTCCCTCCATGTGTTCCAATAGTCTGTTCACCTGGTGCTCCCTTCCCTCCATGTGTTCAATAGTCTGTGTTCACCTGGTGCTCCCTTCCCTCCATGTGTTCCAATAGTCTGTGTTCACCTGGTGCTCCCTTCCCTCCATGTGTTCCAATAGTTCACCTGGTGCTCCCTTCCCTCCATGTGTTCAATAGTTCACCTGGTGCTCCCTTCCCTCCATGTGTTCCAATAGTCTGTTCACCTGGTGCTCCCTTCCCTCCATGTGTTCCAATAGTCTGTGTTCACCTGGTGCTCCCTTCCCTCCATGTGTTCCAATAATCTGTGTTCACCTGGTGCTCCCTTCCCTCCATGTGTTCCAATAGTCTGTGTTCACCTGGTGCTCCCTTCCCTCCATGTGTTCCAATAATCTGTGTTCACCTGGTGCTCCCTTCCCTCCATGTGTTCCAATAATCTGTGTTCACCTGGTGCTCCCTTCCCTCCATGTGTTCCAATAGTCTGTGTTTTCTCTTGTCTTGGTCCAGTGTGTTTGACCTCGTCAAGACATTATATGAATGAGGAACACATCTCTGTACATGTACGTGTTTTTCATAATCTGCTCGTAAATTTAATCTTGTTTTTCTTTTATTAACAGTAATTTTGTAACGTTTTTGTAACCTTGGTCTATCTAGACCTTCTCTCCACTCTGTTATATATTTCATATGTACGTGGTAGCTGGAGAGAGAGTCTCTTCACTCAGAGAACAAAGGTTACAACCGGTAACCGTATGTTCCTGGTTAAATTAAGGTTATAAATGTATAAATAAATGTATCAACTCTGTGTTTTGTTCTCACCAGTGATGAACAACAGGAGATTCCGAGCGACCAGTAGGACATGAACACTGGCAGAGAGGAAATGTAATTCTTCATATGAATGAGTGCAGCAGGAAGTTGAGTAATAAACAGGATTAATTCAGAGCAGAAGAGAGAATAAAAGATGAGGACACGCTGATTGACGTAGCTCGTGTTTTCACCATAATGGACGTATCGAGGTCATTAAAGCTTAATGGGATTTTAATAAGGCTGTTGGAGAGAGAGATAAACATTCATCTTTAAATACATTTTTAAAAGAGAACAAAAGTCCAGTTGCCATGCCAACGAAGCGGTGGAGTCCTTGAGGTGGTTGGAGGCCGGACATTCAATTAGAGGGAACTCTGAATCACAGTTTATAACTAGAAGATTTCCTCTGGGTAAATTCTGAAAGGGCCACGGGGGCTACTGCCGGTGTGTGTACACTATGATGACATTCTTCAGAGATTTATAACAATTAATACTAGTAATGTTATACTATATTATATACAAAGAGCACACCTACAACAAGCATTCCTTTACGAGTATTTATTTATACAGCAACCTATGACCTTTAACCTCAAAATGTGTGTGTGTATGAAAAATGTGTATCTTGAGGGGTGTACACGTTTACACGTGCATGTGTGTGTGTGTGTATCTGTAACTGTAATCACATCAAAGGATCAAAGGCTTTGCGGTCGAACCAATCAGAGCAGAGCAATCAACAGAATTAACTGCAGTTGTAGAATGTACCAGAACAGTGACAGCAGCCAGAGGTGGACAGACTGGAATTTCTGTCCTCGAACAGAAAGCATTTTTGGCAAAACCATAATACCTATCATTGATCCGACTTCACTTTGAGCGTCCTGAGTTCTTCCTGAACGTCTTGTGAAGAAAAATGAAGAAATAGCTTTGTTAGAGCGATCTGAAAAACTGTTTTATATGCTTTTCTACAGAAATCTTCCTGTGTTTTTAATATGGGAGCCAATGAGGCTGTTGGTGGTGTTGGTGGATCATCTGTGCGTCCTACGCCCAAACTATAACTCTGACAGCTTTACCAGAGGATTGTGAGTGAGAAGACAAATTTTCCTACATTTCTATGTATAAATTATTTCTGTAGAGTGGAATTTGCGGCCTGGAGCGCAGTTTTCAAATTAATTTTTTGACAGTTTTTTCTCTCCCTCTACACTCTGGCGATGATGTCACACACTGTGACACGAACATTCCGTGCAATAATATAATATATATATATATAATATAATCTCAGAATGTCTCCAAAAATGATCATGGTCATTGAACAGGGATTGATAAAAAACTATATGACCTATCGAAACGTGGATTAATACACGGATACACAAGACTTGTGTCTACTGTTTAAAGTTTAAATGGAGTCTCTAGGTGAAATTATGCCGGAGAAGTAGACGTTTAAAAATCTCCAATTACTGCTCATTTTTTGTCAGCCGTCCTATTCATTTCAATGCAAAATTTTGGGCAGTTTTTCACGACTTGCGTCGCGAAAAATTCATATTCAGTAGAGAAAAGTAATAGCACACCGATCCCGATCAAACCGCACGTTTTGATATATAATTTGTCCTGCAACTCTTTAAGTTGTAGGACTAGTAGCGGGACGAAATTGCGTCCGGAAGAGGAAGAAGAAGAAATCCACAGTATAACAGTAGTGCAGCACTGGTCCCTACAGATATTGCTGTATGGGACCAGTGCTGGGGAGATTGCCCCGAGGCCCTAAATATAGTAGTTCTACTGTAAATAATAATTACAGTAAGTTACTTGCTGTAAAATTTGCTGTAAATTCTTTACAGTGAGCCTTCAGTCAGCCTCTATTAGTGAAACAGTTCAGTAGAATAATTGTTTTATAAGCAGACATGTCAGAGCCATCCTCATCATCATCATCATCATCATCATCATCATCATCATCGTCATCATCATCATCAAGGACCTGATGAAGAGTTCATCAGTTTATTATCAACATCAGCACATGAAGATGATTGACATCATTACAATCACAGAATTTGAATGAACTATTCTAAGTCTGAAATTAAATCTTAAAACAACTCTAAATCATGAAGTTTAAATAAACAACAACAACAACAACAAAACTTAAAAGATGCCCCTGTGATAATATCTCTGTGATGTAATGAAAGTGTTTCCTGATATTTTTCTTTATATTTTAGTTTATCTTTGGCTCATTTTCAATGTTGAGTTCATGTCACATGATAACAAAACTTCCTGTAGTGAACTTCAATATTCTGCCACAGCGTGGATCCTTCTCACCAACAAAACAAGAAGAAGAACTACAGGCTGAATTTTACTGGTGCAATGGCGCCTCCTAGTGGTGAACACCAGGAATCACACTATTAAAACACTCATTGACTTCAACTCCATGGAGTTTTGTTCTATTTCCTCCATGTCTGACTCCTTCCATCCTGCCTGTATTCACCTTAAAACATGTTTAAATACCATGTTGGTATATTTTTCACCTATATGACCTGATAATAATAATTGATTGAGTATTCTGACTTACTGGATCAACATTTAGAACCAAAAAGAAACAAAGAAAAACCAACATAAATGTGATCTTGTGATTGTGTGTGATCCTGTCATCAACTCTGGTTTTATTCTAGTGGGACTCCATTTGATTTGGCTCTTTTGTGTTTAGCCGAACAATTTGTGTCTTTTTTAGTCATTTTGTGTCTTCTTCAGAATTATTAATAATTATTAATTTTTCATTTTGTTGCAATAATTATCATAATTATTAATTATAATAAATTATATGACTTGATTTACTCTAAGTCACCTCGAAAATGGGCACCACTCTGCATCTGTCACCCTTGTTTAACTTTATTATATTATATACTTATATTACATATTTTATTGTATTATTCTACCTTTTCTTATATTTTGTTTGTCACACTGAATTATCTCAACAAGTATTAACCGTCTGGAGTCCAGAAAGCTCCGCAGCGACTTCTTCATGAGGTGGAAACGTTCAGCAGCATGTTTCCTGCTGGCAGCTGAACTCTAAAGTTTCCATGTCACAAATTTTGCAGTGTGCATTCAGCATTTTTGATGCAATATTTTGTGTTTAATGTTTTTTGTGTTGTTTTTTTTTTATTTTTTTTACCTTTTTGTTGGGGGGGTTATGCAGGTTTTTGTGTGGTTTTTATGTGGGATTTTTTTAATTATTATTTTTGTGTTTTTGTAAAAAAAGAAATGTTTTTTGTCGGTTTTGTGTGTTTTTGGATTTAAAAAAATGTGTGTGTTTTTTTGTGTTCAAAATGTTGATCCAGTAAGTCAAAATGAAAAAAAATAATGATCAGGTCGTATAGGTGAGGTTGTGCTGAAAAATATATACAGGCTGTGTGTGTGTGTGTGTGTGTACAGGTGCAGGTGAGATTAAAGTTAGAAATGAGTGAAGGTTTGTTTCCATTGCTGATTATATGAATCATCATTATATGAATCAATCATTGACAGTATTCTGGAGCAGGTGGAGGAGGAGGAGGAGGAGAGAGAGAGACATATTTTGTATTTTATCTATTTTATCTTTTAAAAATAAAAACACAATAGTTGACAGATGTAACAGACATCAGCACATGTACTACATGTAAACACACACAGTGGTTTATTAAGATACACATCAATATATGACAGTAATAATTTGAAAATTTCCTCTGGGGAAATTTTGAAAGAGCCATGGGGGCTACTGCCGGTGTGTGTACACTATGATGAGATTTTTCAGAGATTTCAAACTGCCCTTTAACCTCAAAATGTGTGTGTGTGTGTGTGTGTGTATCTGTAACTGTAATCACATCAAAGATCAAAGCAATCAACAGAATTAACTGACACCTGTTCCGGCAAACTGACAGCAGAGGTGGACAGACTGGAATTTCTGGCCTCCAACAGAAAGCATTTTTGGCAAAACCATAATACCTATCATTGATCCGACTTCACTTTGAGCGTCCTGAGTTCTTCCTGAACGTCTACATATGTTTTTTGTGAAGAAAAATGAAGAAATAGCTTTGTTAGAGCGATCTGAAAAACTGTTTTATATGGTTTTCTACAGAAATCTTCCTGCGTTTTTAATATGGGAGCCAATGAGGCTGTTGGTGATGTTGGTGGCGCATCTGTGCGTCCTACGCCCAAACTATAACTCTGACAGCTTTACCAGAGGATTGTGAGGGAGAAGACTAATTTTCCTACGTTTCTATGTATAAATTATTTCTGTAGAGTGGAATTTGCGGCCTGGAGCGCAGTTTTCAAATTTATTTTTTGACAGTTTTTTCTCTCCCTCTACACTCTGGCGATGATGTCACACACTGTGACACGAACATTCCGTGCAATACACACCCATTATAATCTCAGAATTTCTCCAAAAATGATCATGGTCATTGAACAGCGATTGATAAAAAACTATATGACCTATCGAAACGTGGATTAATACACCGATACACAAGACTTGTGTCTACTGTTTAAAGTTGAAAGGAGTCTCGAGGTGAAATTATGCCGGAGAAGTAGACGTTTAAATATCTCCAATTATTGTTCTTTTTCGCTCATTTTTTGTCGGCTGTCCCATTCATTTCAATGCAAAATTTGGGGCATTTTTTCGCAACTTGCGTCACGAAAAATACATATTCTGTAGAGAAAAGTAATAGCACACCGATCCCGATCAAACCGCACGTTTTGATATATAATTTGTCCTGCAACTCTTCAAGTTGTAGGACTAGTAGCGGGACGAAATTGCGTCCGGAAGAGGAATAAGAAGAAATCCACAGTATAACAGTAGTGCAGCACTGGTCCCTACAGATATTGCTGCTCATTGAGCTCCACTGGCTACTTGTTGCAGCATCAAATTCAAATCTCTAATGCTGCCTACAAAGTTGTCTCCGGTACTGCTCCTACCTACCTGAACCTGATTCAGACATATGCTACCTCACGACCGTTGAGCTCTTCCAATGAACGGTTCTGGCTCTGCCCCCCGTTGGTCCAAGGCAATCCAGACTCTTTGTGTTTCTTGTTCCCCGTTGGTGGAACCACTACCAGTTCCTACCAGAGCAGGGGCGTCCCTCTCTACCTTTAAAAACCTCCTGAAGACCTCCAGAGAGCATCTTCTCTCCTAGCACCACACCATAATTCTACTCCTCAAAGAATCGTCACTAGCACTTATTGATGCACTAATAGCTCTTACTGCACTATACCTTCATTGTTTGCTTTTTTTCTTCCTGTAAGTTGCTTTGGATAAAAGCGTCTGCTGAATGACTAAATGTAAATGTAAATAATGTCTGAGGACCAAAAACAAAACAGAGATTTATATTAATTATTTTAATACGGACCATGAGACGACATTCTGTCATTTCTGGCCACATTATGCTCTAATATGTATCAACAGACTATAATGGAAACATTTTTGTTTATAAATGATGTTATTTTACTCTCAGTGAAGACTTGTAAATGTTGTCTCCAAATCTAACATGAAGAGGTGAAATGAGGAGAAGATCTAGTTGTATGTTTTATTCTAAATATATTTGAGTTTATCTCAGCTTTGACTTGTTCTATCTTCATCAAACACAAAGTGTGTATCAGCAGGAAACACGCTGCTGAAGGTTTTACAGCTGGACGTCCTCCAGAATACTGTCAATGATTGTTGCTCCTGCTCCTCCTCCTGCTCCTCCTCCTCCTCCTCCAGAATACTGTCAATGATTGTTTCATAGAATCAGCAGTGGAAACAAACCTTCACTAATTTCTGCCTTTAATCTCACCTGCACAACTTGATGCTTCTTTTCTGTTTCCTCTGAACACAGAGGAGAGTTTTTCTAGAGAATGAGGTCAGTAGAGAGACAGAGTGAAGAGAAGCTGATAAGCATCAGTCACACTAAAAGGCCTCAGCGTGACGACATGTGTGTGTCTGTGTGTGTGTTAATACATTACATTACATTACATGTCATTTAGCAGATGCTTTTGTCCAAAGCGACTTACAATAAGTAAATTAAATAATAAACATGCTGTATGCACAGCTGGGACTGCATGAGAGGCGTTCATGGTCAAAGTGTTCCAGCAGCCTGCAGCAGCTGGTATCTTCTCACCTGCACACAGATCATATCGGGTCATCTGAGGCCAAACTAGAACACGTCATCCCAAACAGGATCCTTGGAGTCTGGAGAGGATATAAGGCGGGCCGACTGGACCTCTGCACCTTTGTGAAGACGTGTGAACTGAACAATGAGGGCTGTTGGTTTGCTGCTGCTGCTGCTGGCTCTGTGTGGGTCAGGAGCTCAGGGGGAGCTTCAGGAGACGGAGACCACAAAGACAACCACACCTGACATCTGGGCGGAGGTGAGGGCTCTGAGAGACATGGTGGTGGAGCTCAACCTGCAGGTGGAGCAGCTGCAGACAGAGAACTCAGGTACACTGCAAAAACACACATATAAAACACATAAAAACACACAAAAATGAGAAAAAACACACAGAAAAACAGACAAAATGACAAAATCCAGAAAACACTCAAAACACACAAAAACATAAACATTTTTTTACAAAACCACACAAAAAAGTTACAAAAACACACATAAAAATACATAAAATACAAATAACACATAAAACACACAAAAAGACAAAAAACACATAAAACACACAAAAAACGCACAAAAATGACAAAAACACTCAGAGTCACTCAGATGCTGCAGGAGGGTTTCTACCTCATAATCACTGACACTTAATGTTTGACTATCTGACCCTTGACTACAGTTTTTATTGTCCAAACTGAGTATTTATGAATGATTCAGAAATGATAATATCAGATTGATTACTGATTCAGGTCAGACTGATTACTGTTCACCATGTTGTCTTTAAGTGTCATGGATATTTACAGCAGTTTTCAGTGTATTTCTGAGGTAAAATGAGGGTCAAACTACTGTAAATAATGTGTTGTGCATGTTAACAGCGTGCTGCTCTGTAATTCATTGTCATTGCATCAACTCCAGACCTGCAGACCAGACTGAGCAGCAGTGAGAGTGAAATTCTAATCAGCAAGTTCAGATTTGATCAGCTGGAGGAAGAAAATGCAGGTGATGAAGTGTGTCAGTGCACTAATGAACTGACTGTGAGCTCCACAATAAATGTTTAGGAGAAATCAATATGAACATGGATATGAGGATTTATCTGTGGTCATGTAATAATTCACAATCAAAATCAAACTTCTTCTGTTTTTCAGTCCAAGCTGCAGACCTGATATCTTTGGAAACTCGACTGACTGTCACCGAGAGCAAAACAAGTGACCTAGAAACAGAGAACGCAGGTATTTCACTGACAAACATCATGTTTTTTTAACCACAATATTTGAAGCTGTTAAAGGTTTCATATATAATAAAGTTGGGACGCTGTGGAAAACAAATAAAACTGAAAGAAACTTAGAGAAACAAAAGTTTATCAGTTTGAACATTTTCTGTCTTTGTCAAGTTTTCTTTATTAAATATATTTCACAAAGGATCAGCTCTGTTTTAGAAAACAGTAAAACTGTTAAGTTGTCATGGATATTTATAATGTAATATAATAATAATAATAATATATAAAAACATATAATAATGTGTTGTACATGTTAACAGTGTGCTGCTCTGTAATTCACTGTCATTGCATCAACTCCAGACCTGCAGACCAGACTGAGCAGCAGTGAGAGTGAACTTCTCATCAGCAAGTCCAGGATCGAGACGCTGGAGAGAGAAAATGCAGGTGATGAAGTGTGTCAGTTAACTGATGAACTTACCATAAATATGAACAACAAATCAAACTTCTTCTGTTTTTCAGTCCAAGCTGCAGGCCTGATGTCTTTGGAAACTCGACTGACTGCCACCGAGAGCAAAACAAGTGACCTAGAAACAGAGAATGCAGGTATTTCACTGACAAACATGACCACCATCTTTTCTGTTTTTTGCTAGCGGATGAAATTGTCGAGGAGGCTCCTTCTGTCAATACAAAGTCCGTAGAGAGCTATGGTTTGTTTGTTTTCTGTGTCTATTTAAAGTATCCATTATGTGTTATTAGTATGGCCAAACATTACTCATCATTTTCATTGCTCACCACACCTTATCAATAGATCTCCATCATTGTTTCTCTGTTTCTGATTGATGCTTTGCTCTCAAACTATATCAGCAGTTCTCCTCAACCATGACTTAGCACTTTTAGACAAAACAGGGTACGGTCAAACAGCTGTAAATAATGTGTTGTGCATGTTAACAGCGTGCTGCTCTGTAATTCACTGTCATTGCATCAACTCCAGAGCTGCAGACCAGACTGAGCAGCAGTGAGAGTGAACTTCTCATCAGCAAGACCAGGATCGAGACGCTGGAGAGAGAAAATACAGGTGATGGTTGTACACACACACACACACACACACACACTACATATAGAATGACTTTCACTAACTTTGTTCTGTTCTCAGAGAGGAAGGTGGCCTTTTACACAGGTCTGACTGATGACGGACATGTTGGACCATTCAACACAGACACCACACTGAAATACAGCAAAGTCTTCACCAACATCGGCGATGCTTACAATCCATCTACAGGTAATTTACTGCAGCTACCATCAACATGTTTACTCATGTTAATCTACATTTGTTACAGTTTTTCATTTTCTGCTCTGTAGGTTTCTTCACAGCTCCAGTCAGAGGGGTCTACTACTTCCAGTTCACTATGTGTGGTTACCAAACAGGTTACACGGGTGTCTATGTGTACAAGAACGACCAGTGGATCATGTTTAATGGGGAGAAGAAAGATGAGGCAGGTTATGACTTCATGACTAACTCTGTTGTCTTGGAGCTGATGGCAGGAGATGAAATCCGCCTCGTTCTCCCAGGAGGCTATCATCTCTATGACATCAATCACAACTACAACACCTTCAGTGGCTCCCTCCTCTTCACACTGTGACGATCCTTCAGCTGCTGTCTGACTCCTAATTGGCTAAACTTTGATTTACTGCATGTACCAAATAATGAGATTCTGCATCTGACTTCTCTGTTGTGTCATCACATGAAAGCAACATTGAAATAAATCTATGAAGCATTCAGAAAACAATGTTTGATCCCTGTGATTGTCGACAAAGTTTTATTTTTTCACATCTCGCACTCAGAACACTCAAAGGGCTGTGGGAATCTAAGTCTCTTAGGGCAGATTTCCAAGGTTTGAAAAAATAAAACTTTGTCATAGAGCTAAACCAAATACATCACCGGAAAGGTCTTGGCCTGGAGAGTAACATATATCAATTTCAAGGTTCTATAATATTCTTGCTTTGAGATATTGACCTTTGAACCTTAACCCTGGGGCATATTTAAATGATTATAACTAAGAGACAAAAAGGGTTCCAGACATGAGACCTACTGTTATAGAAAGGTGTTGACATGGACTATAATGTGAGCATAGTCACTAAGGGGTGGGAGTGGGGGGGGCTTTAGGATATGCTGAAAAAATAACAAATCCCCCATTGAACAAGACAATATTTAAATTCTGATGCCAAAAATGTGATTGACATCCCCTCAAACCCCTGGAAAGCCACTAATTAAGTATTTCCAACTTCCAATTTTAGGGGAAAACCTGTTTTATTAAAAAAACTCCCTAGACCTCTCGTTTTGTAGTTCTTCCGTATTAGGGTTGTGAAAACCTATTTCTACCCAATATATGGAATATCACACACTGTCTAATAAATAATTATACTGCATGTATATTATCTATGCTAAAAAAAAACAACAATGTTTGTTTAATGAAGATATTTTAACTAAAACAGGAGAGCAGAGTCGGGGCCATTTACAGTGAAGCGCGATTCAATGAGATCGCACAGCACATCCGCGAGGATCAGACCACATCCGGTAGCATCGTGGTAGATTACAAAATAAAACATATTTCAAAATAAAACACAGCGGATCGTCTTTTTCTGGCGAGATCTTCGCCACAAAGTGATTATGTACATTCACTGAGTGAATATTTAGAAAATAAAACATATATTTCTCGCTAGAAATGTGATCAAAATCCATTTTTATGCAGAAACAAAGTAACAAAATATAGATTTTTTCACTAAAAATAAGATAACTGTCCGCCATGTTTTTCGTTCCGACCGCCGGGACCTTGAAAGTCACGTGACTTGGACACAAACCAATAGGAAAAAATACCAGGTTGGGATATGACTGTCATTAACTTGCATTGTAGCGAAATCCGTGTCAATTTCACGGAAATTTGAGTGATTCCGTGGCTATTCCACGGATTTTGAGTTAAGAAAATCCGTGGCTATTTCACGGATTCCTGTGAGACCAGGTCCACTTTGTTCTCCCTGACGGCTCCTCTTCTGTGTGTTCAGACACCAGCTTTATGAATATCATACTTCATATCTGAAATATAGACATTATTGTTATTTTAGCCTCAGTTTAAATCAAGTGTGCTGCAGACATGAAAGGGTTACTGTCCTGAAATTAACGTCCATTAACGTTCCTCCCTTTCTGTCGGGGCACGAGTTAATACAGAGCTACATGCTGTCAAAGTGCAGAGTCAGCACTATTTTATGATGAAGAACTTGTTTTAAACATGGACTGGATTAATGTAAATACATATAAATAGAGAGAGATTGTTTAAGAGAAAAAACTCACAGATTTACAAGAAAAAAAAATCACAAATTTAAGAGAAAAAAAAATACAAAATTATGATTAAAAATAAATCTAAAATGCAAGAGAAATGACAAATTTACAAGAAAAAAAAATCAAATTTATGAGAAAAAAAATCAAATTTATGAGAAAAAAAAAACAAATTCAAGAGAAAATAAAGTCATGAAAATATTTTATGATGGTCAGCTGAACTTGTGTTAAACATGGACTGGATTAATGTAAATATATAGAGATTTTTAATGTTTATTTCTAAAATGAATGTATTATCACTCTGTTGTTTAAATGGCATTACTTTGGCTGAAGAGCAGTTTTCCAACAGTTTTAAAACAGTTTACAGGGACACAGAGTTAAAGCTGCCAGGCTCCATTGACAAAAACAATAATTTGACCTGACAGAACACAGCAGTTTGAGCGGCTCAGGCTGCAGGTTTTCCTTTCACAACATCTTAAATATAATAGATATTATGTGTTAAATATATTTGTAAAACAGTCACCGTTAATAATAAATCACTTTGCTACCTGCAGGTCTACCATACCTTCATTAAACACAAAAAATAAAAAATAAATAACGTGTCACCAGCCTTCACTGTCAGGCTGGAAATGATACATGACAACCAGAAGTACTCAGATCTTAACTGCAGTAAAAGTACTAAAACCACACTGTGAAAATACTCCAATACAATATATATGGGCAGAAATGACAGAAAAACATCATATTATGGGATGTCCAACAATGACCCCTCTCAACAAAAAAAAAGTCATACTATAGTATGTTGTTTTTTGTTTTTTGTCAAATTTTAAAATGCTTGGAATGGGTCCCTTATAGTCTGATACATATTAGAGCATATTATGGCCAGAAATTACAGAAAATCACCATATTATGGGATGTCCAAAAACTGAAAAAAAGTCATACTATAGCACAGGGGTGGGCAATTAATTTTCCCAAGGGGCCACATGACCAACACCACAAAGGTTGCAGGGGCCGGACCAAAACTCTGAACTAAATTCTGCTCAATATTAATGTAATCGCTTTATAAAATATAGTAAATTATCTGGTTTTGAGCTGCTACTGATAGGAATACATGTTATGATGAGACTGTTAATGTGGAGTAAAGTAATATATACTCCAATCACTATATCACTTTTCCATTTATTTTAAACACAACTCTAAATGACCTTTAGCAAGTTTACTATTGGTGTTTTTGTATTATTTAGCTTGTTTTTCATGTTTGTACATTTTCAAGGTGTTTTACAATGTTGTGATGCTTTTATTTTGAAAAGGTGTCATCCAGCGTAAAACGGGTGCTTTAATTTTGAAAGGTAGTGACAGGAAATAACCGGTAGAACGGTTAAATTAAAAAACGGTAAATAATAACGAGTGCGTTGTAATTCATATAAAGTTGATATAAAGTATCAAAAGGCTTCTATAGTGGCTGACTGACAGGACACAAGGTTTGTTAGAGTTTATTTTATTCTGTCATATATATTAGTGGCTATATTTGTTGTCTTAACTATAGTAAAAGTGCTTGTTAGCTCTAGTGCTAATGATAATGTTTGCTATTTCTTTCAAAATAAAAGCACTGCGGTTATATTGATTTCTAATTTCTTGGTAACCTCACGCGGGCCGGACAAGGACCGCCAACGGGCCGGATGTGGCCCGCGGGCCGCCCAATGCCCAGGTCTGCTCTAGCATGTTGATTTTTGTCAGAAATGGTCAAATTTTGAAAGGCCTTATAATGCTTGAACTGGGTCCCTTATAGTCTGATACATATTAGAGCATATTATGGCCAGAAATGACAGAAAATCACCATATAATGGGATGTCCAAAAATGACCCAATCAATAAAAAGTCGTACTGGGCCGTCCCGATGACACCTCGAAGCAGGCGGCCTGGGTTCAAATCCAGCTAGGAGCCCTGTAACGCCCACTGATGTAATAATGCCCACAAATGTAATAAAAATCTGCAGCTTTTAATGCAATAATCCCACAAACTTAATACATTTTCCACAAACGTAACAGCGGCTGACTACTACAAACGTAACACGCGATTTCCCTCAAATGTAATAACTATTACGTTTGCAGGGACTTATTACGTTTGTGGGGAAGTGAAAATCTTCAACTTTCAATATTGTAATAAATTCCCACCAATGTAATAACGCAAAGAATAATGGTTGTTGTGGTTGTTGTTGTTTGTTTGTTTGTGTCACCTAGCGGTAACCTTACCTAGCGGTAACCTCACCTAGAGGTAACCTCACCTAGTGGTAACCTCACCTAGAGGTAACCTCACCTAGAGGTAAACTCACCTAGCGGTAACCTCGCCTAGTAGTAACCTCCCCTAGGGTAACCTCACCTAGCGGTAACCTCACCTAGCGGTAACCTCACCTAGCGGTAACCTCACCTAGAGGTAACCTCACCTAGCGGTAACCTCACCTAGTAGTAACCTCCCCTAGGGTAACCTCACCTAGCGGTAACCTCACCTAGAGGTAACCTCACCTAGCGGTAACCTCACCTAGTAGTAACCTCCCCTAGGGTAACCTCACCTAGTGGTAACCTCACCTAGAGGTAACCTCACCTAGCGGTAACCTCACCTAGCGGTAACCTCACCTAGTAGTAACCTCCCCTAGGGTAACCTCACCTAGTGGTAACCTCACCTGGCGGTAACCTCACCTAGCGGTAACCTCACCTAGCGGTAACCTCACCTAGAGGTAACCTCGCCTAGTAGTAACCTCCCCTAGGGTAACCTCACCTAGAGGTAACCTCACCTAGCGGTAACCTCACCTAGAGGTAACCTCACCTAGAGGTAAACTCACCTAGAGGTAACCTCACCTAGTAGTAACCTCACCTAGCGGTAACCTCACCTAGTGGTAACCTCACCTAGCGGTAACCTCACCTAGAGGTAACCTCACCTAGTAGTAACCTCCCCTAGGGTAACCTCACCTAGTGGTAACCTCACCTGGCGGTAACCTCACCTAGCGGTAACCTCACCTAGAGGTAACCTCGCCTAGTAGTAACCTCCCCTAGGGTAACCTCACCTAGTGGTAACCTCACCTAGAGGTAACCTCACCTAGCGGTAACCTCACCTAGAGGTAACCTCACCTAGCGGTAACCTCACCTAGAGGTAACCTCACCTAGTGGTAACCTCACCTAGTGGTAACCTCACCTGGCGGTAACCTCACCTAGCGGTAACCTCACCTAACAACAGAAACACAGAGCTAATGGAAAAATGGCGAAGCGTCAGGGAGACGAAAATGCTGAATATCTCAAAAAGAAAAAGATGAAGATTTCCAAATCCCTCACTAACTTTAGTGTTTTTACAATAGAATTGATATTATATATCGAGACTTTAGAGTTGATGTCAAATAAGAAATGTGAACTGCTACACTTTAAAAACGTATTTTCAGAAACCCCAGAATAGTATAAAAGTAAGCACCTTATACCCTATGTGCATTATTATATTATTTTATTTTCATATATATATTAATCTACAGTTGCTGTAACTGTATGTCTTTGTATGTCTTGTTTATATCCTGAATGTCTGTATTTCTCTCTTTAACTCTCTGGAGTTTTGGTCAACATTTAGAACCAAAAAGAAACAAAGAAAAACCAACATAAATGTGATCTTGTGATTGTGTGTGATCCTGTCATCAACTCTGGTTTTTATTCTAGTGGGACTCTGTTTGATTTGGCTCTTTGTGTTTAGACGAACAATTTTGGTCATTTTGTGTCTTTTTTTGGTCATTTTGTCTTTTATTAGTCATTTTGTGTCTTTTTTGGTCATTTTGTGTCTTTTTTTAGTCCTTTAGTCCAACATAAAATGTGATTTTGAATCTTTTTTTAACTTTCAAAACACTATCATGCTCAATAAAGAATATTAAATGTATCAAATGTGACCAAAGGTGTCAAATCTAACATATAAGAGGGTTCCATCCAGTTCTATCATTTGATACTAAATCTATTTGAGCTTGTCTCCAGTTTTACTTGGTATATCATCATCAAACTGAAACTTAGAGGTAAATGTACAGTAGGGCTCCACGCTGCTTTGTTTTCTAGTCTGATGGAGGCAACAAGTCTGGATTATTTGGAGCTTTAGAGACTTTAGAGGGTTAAAACATTTGAAAAGGATTTAATCAAACGGCTCTTTTAGACTTTACAAACTTTATCAGAGTGAATACATTAAATTCTGATAATAAAGACATTTTGTGTTGTGGAGGTTGTGACAAATAAATTAGTTATGCAAGTTTATGGGAAAAAGTAGTGAAGTGAATTTTTTCAGCCCACTAGATGGCGCTCTTGGTTTAAAAAAAGGGTTCGGCGAGTGTTTTCAGCACTTTGTTAAACAGACAGAAACAATATGAAATTATTTAACAAGGACGACTGTTAATACAAACAGAGAAACTGAGTCTGACTGGGAGAGAAAAATATTTTATTGGTAACAATTATAGAATATATAGTTGTTTACAGAAATGGTAGAAAATATAATATAGAGTTTGGTGAAATTAACAAAAAGTGATTTTGTTTGAACTGAATGTAATGAAGAGAACTTTAGAATTTAATGAACATTCCAACAAATATATTCATATAAACACCAAATGTTTAATGTGTTGTTATTAATGCTCCATATTCATCAGAGGAGGAGGAGGAGGAGGAGGAGGAGGAGGAGGAGAAAGAGGAGGAGTAAAACTGGTGTGTTGGTGTAAACCAGTATTATTGATGTAATAACTGACTGCTGCTCACTGAATCAATATTGATAGACGAGTTAATCATTGATCAGTTTATCAAACAGAGGACAGGTTGATGTTATTTTACCTGATGAAACTCAAATGATGATGTAAACATGACATCACTATGTAATAAACAAGTAAACACTTTATATCATCATGATTATTATTCAAATTCCAGCAAGCAAACCAGCAGCTGTGTGTGTGTGTGTGTGTGTGTGTGTGTGTGTGTTCTTGTTCTTCCTACATAGTGAGGACCAGAACACGTTTTTAACCAACAGAGTGAGGACATTTTTGCAAAGTGAGGACATTTCGGCCGGTCCTCACTTCTTTAAAGGCTTTTTTGAGATTTCAGACTTTGTATATATATACATAGATTTTTTTTACATTTTTATGTATTGATTCGTGTATTTCAGACTTAATATTATAAAGTAATGTTATATTTTAGTCTTAATATAATTTTATCTCACTTTTTTACTACATCACTATCTAGATAGTAATTTCCCTTTCAAATAAACTTATAATTTCTCTTATTTTTATGTTTAAATTAGTTTATATATCCAAAACAAACTGTGGTAAGTGTAATTACTGCTTGGTTTTGAGTTGGATTTTGTGTTGTTTTATATCATTATTTCTCTGAATTAAAGCCAAACTGAAATCTAAAACTTTGTCACAAGATAAAACAGACATCAAGGAGTTCATTTTTAGTGATAACTCTATTTAAACCATAAATGTATTTACTGTAGTGAGTCTTTGTAGGACGGTTATAGAGCCTCGATATGTCAGGAAGTAAATATATCTGCTGCGTGCTTATTTTTTTTTTGTTTGTGTTTGGTGTTTGGATGGTTTCTGTGTTGCAGACTTTTCTTTCTTGGTAGAATCAGATCCTTTAGATCCTTTAGATCCCTCAGATTCTTTAGATCCTTTAGATCCCTCAGATCCTTTCGATCCTTTCGATCCTTTAGATCCCTCAGACCCTTTAGACCCTTTAGACCCTTTAGATCCTTTAGATCCTTTAGATTCTTTCCCACTGGGTTTAGTTCCTCCTGCAGCACTGGGAGGTCTCTTCTCTTGTTCTGGGGGAGAAAATATAAAAAAAGGTTTCTGATGCTGATACTATTGTGCTTTTACTTCAGTAAATTTTGAATGCAGGACTTTTACTGTAGTGGAGTCATTTCACAGTGTGTATTAGTACTTTTACTGCAGTAAATAAAGTAATCAGACTGGTTCCAGCAGCTGCAGAGTGACTCATCGTGTCTCTCAGCTGATTGAAGGTGTGGAGCTTTATGGGAAGGTTTATACTCTGTTGTTTTACTGGAAGGTTCCTGTGAACTCAGTCCTTGGTTTGATAAACTGGTGTGACTTGTTAATATGAATGAGGTGGAACATTCCCAGCTAGCCTGAAACTAGCCTTAAACTAGACTGAAACTAGCCTCAAACTAGCCCTAAAACTAGCCTTAAAACTAGCCTCAAACTAGCCCTAAAACTAGCCTTAAAACTAGCCTTAAAATTAGCCTCAAACTAGCCTTAAAATTAGCCTCAAACTAGCCTTAAAATTAGCCTCAAACTAGCCTTAAAATTAGCCTCAAACTAGCCCTAAAACTAGCCTCAAACTAGCCTTAAACTGGCCTCAAACTAGCCTCAAACTAGCTTCAAACTAGCCTCAAACTAGCCTCAAACTAGCCCTAAAACTAGCCATAAACTAGCCTCAAACTAGCCTTAAACTAGCCTCAAACTAGCCCTTAAACTAGCCTTAAAACTAGCCTCAAACTAGCCCTAAAACTAGCCCTAAAAATAGCCTTAAACTAGCCTCAAACTAGCCTTAAAACTAGCCTCAAACTAGCCTCAAACTAGCCCTAAAACTAGCCTTAAACTAGCCTTAAAACTAGCCTCAAACTAGCCCTGAAACTAGCCTTAAACTAGCCTCAAACTAGCCTCAAACTAGCCCTAAAACTAGCCTTAAAACTAGCCTCAAACTAGCCTTAAACTAGCCTCAAACTAGCCTTAAACTAGCCTCAAACTAGCCTTAAAACTAGCCTTAAACTAGCCTCAAACTAGCCCTAAAACTAGCCTTAAAACTAGCCCTAAAACTAGCATTTAACTAGCCTTAAACTAGCCTGAAACTAGCCTTAAACAAGCCTCAAACTAGCCTTAAACTAGCCTCAAACTAGCCTCAAACTAGCCTTAAACTAGCCTCAAACTAGCCTTAAACTAGCCTCAAACTAGCCTTAAAACTGGCCTCAAACTAGCCCCGCCCACAAACTGAAGCTCATTCTACTGTTTCAATAGAAACACCCAGTGGATCAACAGGATGGTAAAACTAGCCCTAAAACTAGCCTTTAACTAGCCTGAAACTAGCCTTAAACTAGCCTGAAACTAGCCTCAAACTAGCCTGAAACTAGCCATAAAACTAGCCTCAAACTAGCCTCAAACTAGCCTTAAAACTAGCCTCAAACTAGCCTCAAACTAGCCTTAAACTAGCCTCAAACTAGCCTTAAACTAGCCTCAAACCAGCCTCAAACTAGCCTTAAAACTGGCCTCAAACTAGCCTCAAACTAGCCTGAAACTAGCCCCGCCCACAAACTGAAGCTCATTCTACTGTTCCAATAGAAACACCCAGTGGATCAACAGGATGGTTCACATTGATGGAAGTTGTTTTTGAGGTTTGTGTATTATCTACAGTTGGTAGCAGCAAGAGGTGGAAGGTACATTTACTCAAGTACTGGACTTTAGTACAGTTTTGAGGTACTTGTACTTCACTTCACTATTTCAATTTTATGTAACTTTATACTTCTACTTCACTACATTTATCTGACAAGTTTAGTTACTAGTTACTTTTTGGGTCACGATTTAACATGAAAAACATGAAACATTAACCCGCTGGGCTTTATGATCAGATAACGTGACTTTTTTAAAATCGTAGTGACAAAAAACGAGGTGCCGTCTCCTCGCTGTTGTCCACTTCACTCCAGATTACAGACGTGAAACTTTCTACAGTTTTCTGTTTGATGCTCCTCGGTCATTTAAAACCAAAGATATGATCGTTTTAATTTGATAGAACAGAAATATTTATCCAAGAGTGAAAGTAGGATGGGACGAGGCAGGTCTAATCATCTAACACTGTTCCTATAAATAAACATGTTTTTGTGTATAGTTTTATTATATTTGAATTTTACGTGTTATATAGAGTTATATATATGTTCATATTTGTAACCTATGTTTACATTTTTTTTAGGTCCGAAATAGTTCATTGAGCATATTTGTGGTTTTTATTGTCATAAATAGTAAAATTTTATTTCAGATTTCATGATTTTTGGGCTGAATATGTTAATAAAATAGGTTAAAGTGAAAAAAAAAATAGTCAGATCATGTTGAAGTTGTGCTGAGAAAATGCCAAATACCAAACATGAGTATAGTAAATATTACTCATAACATTATATTAGGTAGTTAAATGAGTCCTGTCTTTACAAAATTAAATTAATAACACTGCATACATAAATGCACCAATAATAATAATAATAATAATAAGTATAAAAGTTCATTCTGCATAACTAGTACTTTTACTTTTGATACTTTAAGTACATTTTGATGCTGATACTTTTGTACTTTTACTTCAGTAAGTTTTGACTGCAGGACTTTTACTGTAGTGGAGTAATTTCACAGTGTGTATTAGCACTTTTACTGCAGTAAATAAAGGACCTGAATACTTGTAGTGAGCAGTGTAAAAAGCTGGTTTTAGCCACCTACAATAAGTCAATATCAGTTTATTTGACGCTATATCTATAATATCTGTCAGCAGCCTGTTTAGTTTCCTGTGGAGGAACTAGATCTGTTCTCTGCTCGTCAGTTTGGACTTCATCGATCGATCGATTGGTTTGTTTGTGTTGTTGTGAAACTTTGGTGAACTAAACTAACCTTTAAAACATTAAAGTCAACCATCATCTACTGTGTTTAACACATGAATTATCTCTTTTGATTTCACAAACTGCTGAAACAAAAACAGAACATGATTCAAACTCAGGACACAAACACCCAGAGAAGCTGATTAATGTGGTTCAGCAGCTAATTATTCACTTCTATAAGTTTAATAATTCTGGCACCAAAAGAAACCTGAGCAGCAAAACAATAAACAAAGATCTTTGATTCTTAACCACAAACCTATGAAAGTTTTTTTTTGTATTTTTTTGTAGGTTTTTTATATGTATGAAAAGCGCTTTATAAATAAAGTTTGATTTGATTTCTCACGTGTCCTATTTTAATATGACAAAATTATTAAACCGCTGAACAAAAACAATATTCATGAAATAATCAAACTTCACTGTGTACTAGAATATTTAGTAAACAGACTTACTCTGTGAGGTTTGGTGGCTGCTGTCACTCTTCTTGTCTGTGTGAAGAAAAAAAAGCAACACATTAAAAAACATAAAACACATTTAATCTGTTTTACTAAAGAATAGAAACCAAGGAAAACATTTTGAGGCTATCCATCATCATCAGATCATACCTGATACAGATAAAATGAGACAGAGATGATTCCTGAACATTAAATATCAAACATTTTGTTCATGACAGGATTTATATTCTTAAAGCTGCTACTGAAAGTCTCTGTGGTGAACATGTCGGAGCATTTAGCAGCTAAAGAGACAGAGATCTACATCAGGAGGTGGTGGAGACTAAAACGGAGCTAAAAGACGAGTTAACACTGGACAAACATTCATCAGGTGACATGAAACCGACTGAATGAATATTAATGTAGCTCCATATTTAGTTATCTTTAATCTGCTGTATGTGTCTGGCAGCAGGGCTGGACCACATATTGATATAAAAGATAACAATATATTTTTAAATGTGATATGGAATTAGACCATATTGCATATGTCGATATAGTTTAAAAAAATATATCTTTCTTTCTATATAAATGCTGCCCTTACTAGGGTTTGTCATATTTAGTTCTTTTGTAATGTTCATTATTCTTTTCTCATAAATATAAATATTTCAGAAAAAGATTGGCCTATTTTATTTCATAGGCTATGTTTATTTAAATGTGCACTTTATGGAGCTTTGATTAAAAAAAGGTTCTCCTGTTGTTCTACAGTATTTATGTTCACTTAAATAAATCAATAAAACTACTTGTGACATGTCATATTAGACTTTGACTGAACATTTGCTCTCACTTTGAGATAAAAATATCAGGATATATATCGTATATCGATATTCAGCCTGAATATATCAGGATATGACTTTAGTTCATATCTCCCAGCTTTAGTCTGCAGCAGAAATCAAATCAAACCTGGACGAGTGAAATAAAAACCATCTGCAGGTTTGTTTACATTAAATATAAAAGTTTGTTCTTCTGTGTTTGTGTGAGTTGATCCTTTAATAACCAGATATGATGAGTCATGCTGCTGTCACATGAATCATTTAAAGGTTCTGGGTCGACTGAGCAGGTAAACACTGAGGACAGGTGGCGTTAAAACAGGAAACGCCCAAATAAAGAGATTATAAAAACATGTTGAGACCAAAAATAGAAGCAAAAACACAAAATAACAAAAAAGAGATGAAAAAATGACGCAAAAATGGCACAACATTTTCGAAATAGAAACAAATTGACCAAAAACAGAGTCATGTAAAAATAATATTAGACCACTGTTGTGTTCAGAAAACACTGAAGAGAACCAGGTGGTTTAATAATTGTTTCCATGACTGTTTGTCCTTTGACCAGTTTTAATACCGTCATATTCAAACCTTTAAACTATAATAACAGTAAAGTTATTAAAGTGTCAAATGAAGGTGAGCCATAAAAACACTTTATGACAGATCAGCACAGTGAACCAACTGAGTATCGAGTCATAATACTTCTCAGAGGACAATATTTACATATTAAACACACTTTTAAAATTGGTCTTTTGTTGTATTATTTTTTTTAAAACAGTGAATTTTAGGTCTTCATTAACTGTAAGCCATAATCATTATAATTAGAGGACATTCAATAAATGAAGACATGAAATGTTTCATTCTGTGTGTAATGGATCCGTTAATATTAATAAACAGGACAAGATGTTATTATCTGTTGTATCAAAAGATAGAAAGAAACACACACACACACACATGCATACAATATAGGAGACATCATACAGGCTAAAACATTTGAATTATGTATATTTGAATTTGAATTGCTTAACTTGAATAATTGCATTAAAAACTGAATTTGAATCACACAATTTGAATTTGTGATGTTCAATTTGAATCATTGTATTGAAAATCTGAATCGTAATTTGAAATTTAATTTGCATACGGGTAGTTGAGGCAGAGCAATTGAGCTCAGATACACTGATTGCTGATTGGCCGAAGAGGTGCCATGGCAACCGGGTGGCAACAAATGTTACAAAAGCAAACGGAGGTGCTGATTGGCCGAGGAGGCGCTCTGTGTATCTGAGCTCGATTGCTCTGCCTCAACTAGCCGACAAGAACAGCAGACCAACATTAATTACAAGAAATAATTTTGTGCATTTTTACACTGCACTTTTAAGATTTCATGCTCAGATGCATGTAGTTGTACTGAGGGCCACTTCAGGTGAGGCTGAGGGCCGTATGTGGCCCCCGGGCCTCATGTTGATCATCCCTGTTCCAATGTATTGAGATGCACCAGTTTAGTATTTATGAGTTAAAAACATAGTTATCATTATAAAAATGAACTCATGTTGTACCTGTTGTGTCTGTGTGGCCCTTGGCCCCTGTGGCCCCTGTGGCCCCTGTGGCCCCTGTGGCCCCGTGAGGACTCACTTTATGAACCTTACTGGCCACTTTCTTCCCTGGAGACGTTTTCTTCCCTTGAGGTTTCTGAGGATCTTTAGTTCAGAGAATGCAGCAGGTTTGACTATGCAGGAACATTAATATGTTTTATGACACGTCATCATTGATTGGCTGATTGATCCTTTCAGTGATTCTATTAATTCATGCTTATCATGCAGACTCAATTAAATTACATTGTTGCTTAGAATTTCTATTATTATAGAATCTCAATGATCCGACAGTATTGCTGTCTGCTGCATCGCTTTGAATCATATTGTCAGAATCAAAACAATAACTTAATGGTCCGTGTATCTTTTGGTCATTGGAATTGTTCTTCACAAAAGGATATAAACAAAATACTAATGGTTATTTGATTTTTGATCCAAAATACAAACACTAAAATTAAAAATACAAGGCTTAATAATAATAATAATAATAATAATAAATACAAGGCTTAATAATAATAATAATAATAATAAATACAAGGCTTAATAATAATAATAATAATAATAATAATAATAAATACAAGGCTTAATAATAATAATAATAATAATAATAATAATAATAATAAATACAAGGCTTAATAATAATAATAATAATAATAATAAATACAAGGCTTAATAATAATAATAATAATAACGGACACAAAATGACCAAAAATAGATGTAAAAATGACTAAAATAGACATAAAATGAAAATAATGAATAAGATGATCTAATACAACTATATATATATATATATATATATATATATATATATATATATATATATATATATATATATATATATATATACATATATATGTGTGTGACGTACGTGTCTTGTGTCCTGTCGTAGAGCGAGGAGCTCTGTAGAACGATGGCTGCTGCTGCTGAGGACTCCAACCTCCATGTGAACTGATATAAACAGGAACCGGCTGGTAGAACGTCTGGATGGAGGGACAACCTGCAGCGAAGGGCCCCGGAAGATCTGGAAGATCTGGAAGCTCTGGAAGCTCCGGGACTGTAAACAGGAAGGTGTAATGAGACGATATTTCATGCACCATATGTTTACATTGTAAAGAATCACGTGTTACAAAAGACTCACCATCAATCAGTTATTTATCAAAACTTCAAAGATTCAGTATTCACTACCAGCATCAATCAGATTTAATATTTTATCTACTTTTAAAGTTACAATGTGTATGTTTATCTTACATGCAAGCAAATATTTATTAGACAGGTATTAGGTAGAAGTTAGACTGGTTTTCAGTAAGATGAACGTACCAGGTTGCAGCCCAGGTTGAGTATCTGCAGTATTTGCAGTATCTGCAGTAGTTGCAGTATTTGCAGGTGAGAGCGGAGCTGCTTCATCTGTCGGAGGTAAAACTACAGTTAGACGTCCTGCTACAATGATGATACAGGGAATTATTTTAATAAAACTCAGAATGTTGAACAGATAAAAACAGAGCAACGATACAGTAATACTAGAAAATGTCCTCTGGGTAAATAGTGAAAGGGCCACGGGGGCTACTGCCGGTGTGTGTACACTATGATGAGATTCTTCAGAGATTTATAACTATTAATACTAGTAATGTTATGATACTATATAATATACAAGGAGCACACCTACAACAAGCATTCCTTTACAAGTATTTATTTATACAGCAACCTATGACCTTTAACCTCAAAATGTGTGTGTGTGTGTGTGTGTGTGTGTGTGTGTGTGTGTGTGTTTGAAGCGTGTGTGTGTGTGCGTGTATCTGTAATCACATCAAAGCATCAAAGGCTTTGGGGTTGACCAATCAGAGCAGAGCAATCAACAGAATTAACTGCAGCTGTAGAATGTTCCTGAACAGTGACAGCAGCCAGAGGTGGACAGGCTGGAATTTCTGGCCTCGAACAGAAAACATTTTTGGCAAAACCATAATACCTATCATTGATCCGACTTCACTTTGAGCGTCCTGAGTTCTTCCTGAGCGTCTACATATGGTTTTTTAAGAAAAATGAAGAAATAGCTTTGTTAGAGCGATCTAAAAAAACTGTTCCATCTCCATCGTTTTTAATATGGGAGCCAATGAGGCTGTTGGTGGTGTTGGTGGCCCATCTGTGCGTCCTACGCCCAAACTATTGTCCGTCCCATTCACTTCAATGCAAAATTTTGGGTTGACTGCAAAGCGTTAAAATGTTAACCCTCTGGAGTCTCCCCAAGCAGCAAAGCATGACTTCTTCATCACATCCAGACGTAAAAACAAAGCAGAAAAGACACAAAAATAAACAAAATTACTAAAAAGACACAAAATAACTAAAAAAAGACACAAAATAACTAAAAAAGACACAACAATAGACACAAAATGACTTACAAAGACACAAAATGACCCAAATTGTTCCTCTAAACACAAAGAGCCAAATCAAATGGAGTCCCACTAGAATAAAAACCAGAGTTGATGACAGGATCACACACAATCACAAGATCACATTTATGTTGGTTTTTCTTTGTTTCTTTTTGGTTCTAAATGTTGATCCAGTAAGTCAGAATAAAAAATCAATTATTATTATTATCAGGTCATATAGGTGAAAAATATACCAACATGGTATTTAAACATGTTTTAAGGTGAATACAGGCAGGATGGAAGGAGTCAGACATGGAGGAAATAGACCATAATAAATATACATCATATTCACCTGGTTTCAGCGTCAGTATTCTGTCCTCTACAGGCTGTTTCAGCGTCAGTATTCTGTCCTCTACAGGCTGTTTCAGCGTCTCAGTCAGGAAATCCTTCAGCGCTGCAGCGAAGCTCTGAGCTGCCGTCACCTTGTTGGAGTCGAGGCTGATTGGAGGAACGTGAGGCTCAAACTTCACAGCGCGAGGCATCTCCACTGAAGCCTGAAGAACAAGAACAAGAACAAGGAGAGAAGATCAGTGAGTGATGGATGCAGACGACACCGAGTCCTGTTAGAAACATTGTTTTTGGTGTTTTTGCTTTAAAAAATAGCTAAAATAATTTGTCAATTATCAAAATTGTTGCTTAACCCTCTGGGATCACTTTAATTTATTACCCTTTCAACAACAAAAAACGTGATAAAAACTTTACAGATTAATATTTTTTTTCTCCTTTTTTCTGCATAAACCTCTTAACCCATTGAGGCCTGAAAAACCGCTGGGCGATTTTAAAATAAGCCTCTAATTTTCTGGAAATTCTGAAAAAATTCTGGGAAAAAAAGTGTCAACTCTTCTACTAAATAATGGATTTTTCAGTCTCTGTAGCAGATAGAAATGATATTCAAAAAGTATTTGAGAGCTTATACAAATACTACAAAACGACGTATCCGCTTTCCAGACTTCAATGGGTTAAACCAGTGGTTTTCAAAGTGGGGGCCGCGGCCCCCTGGGGGGCCGCCAGGGGGCGCTAGGGGGGCCTCAGAAAATTGGAGGGAAGATGAGAAAAAAAATATATATATTTTTTATTTTTTTATTTTATTTTTTTAATAACCATTTGTCCTGAACCGTACAATACGTAAACTGCCGTAATCGTGGGATTCTCAAGTTCAGCTGCAAATTCGGCATGACGACGTCATAATCTGTGTAGACAGTTGTTATCGAATTATTGAATGGTAAATAAAAGTAAGAAAATACATTCTAAAAGTTGATGTTTATTTGGATATTTTGTAGCATTGTCGGTGGGTTTGGGGGTCCCCGGCCAGAAGCTAATGCTATTTGGGGGGCCTTGGCAAGGAAAAGTTTGGGAACCCCTGGGTTAAACAACTGTCTTTTTTAGTCAATTTGTGTCTTTTTTGGTCATTTTGTGTATTTCTTTGGTCATTTTGTGTCCTTTTTTTAGTCAATTGTGTCTCTTTTTTAGTCAATTTGCGTCTTTTTTGGTCATTTTGTGTATTTTGTGTCTTTTTGACGTCATCTTGTGGTTTGGGAAACACTGATTGATATTTCTTTACATTTTACTGACCAAACAACTAATCAATTAATCGTTTAAATAACCGACAGATGAATGGACAATGATAATAATGGTTAGTTGCAGCTCTGATCTCTACTGTCTGTCCTCATGTCTCTGTGTCTCCAGGTTAAATGTCCTCATGTCTCTGTGTCTCCAGGCTAAATGTCCTCATGTCTCCGTGTGTCCCACCTGGAGGAAGGAAACGTTCTCCGTGTGACTCAGCAGCTCGGTGACTTCTTCTCTGGTTTTATTCATCTTCTCAGCGTTCTCACTCAGTCTCTCCATCACCTCCTGGACCTGGTTCTGAGCCGTCTGCAGCTCCTGGTCCAGGTCCCGCTGGGCCCCCCGCTCCTCCTGGACCAGCAGGTCCTGGATCTGCTGGTAGACAGCAGCCAGCGCTGACTTCCTGTTGGCTGCTGCATTCTGGGTAATAACCAGGAGAGGAGATCAACACAGCAAACACACTGTAAAAAATGTCCCGTTGGCTTTAACTGTCAGCTGTTGTTACCAGAATATTACAGTAAAAAATACAGAACAAATGTCAACATCTTTACAGAACAACTTGTAACTTACATCCTAAAACTGTAGTAATTAAAAAAAATATATACATTTCAAAGATTATAGCGTCCTTTACTGCTAATTTTACAGGATGATGCTGCTTTTATACTCATTATTTATGCTAAATTTACATGCAGATTTTGCTTATTGTGCATTGAATACCAGTAAATTAATATTCAGTTATTTATTGAACACTGAATACCAGTAAAATGTACAAGTTGTTCTGTAAAGTTGTTTACATTTGTACTGTATTTGTTGCAGAATTATTCTGGAACCACAGCTGACAGTTTTTTCTGTAAAAGCAACAGGATGTTTTACAGTGTAGTTAACAGACAGACGTCAATAAATCAATAACTCATTAGTTTTCTACTCTGGTGGAGATGTAACTGATAGAAGTTACCTTCAGTTTGCTCTTCATGTCGTTCATGTGGAACAGAACCAAGTCAGTCTTCTCCAGCTTCTGGTCCAGGAGACACAGCTTCTCTCTCAGCTCAGACTACAAATGGACAACACAAACACAAACAACTGGGTTTTATTGGGTTTTTTATAAGTACAGGTGATTGTTCACCCAGTAGTTTTAAAATGAATGGTGGTGTTCCCCAAGGTTCAATGCTAGGATCAACTCTTTTTTTTTTTTTTAACTGTAATGTTTATTAGGTTTTTTTTTCCATGTACACAAGAGACATACACAACAAAAGAAAAAACACTTAACATTAATAAAACAGAATCAACATTCATAGCTGCGGGTATCCATATTCTACTAAATCAGATTCATACAGTTTACAGTTCACATTGTTATGTTATGTCATACAACACCCATTTTTTCCACTTTGAAATAGAAACATCTTCCTTCAGTCCAAGTTGGTAGGTGATTTTTTCCATATAGTATATTTCTCTTCCAGTCCCTAGCCATTGTTCTATGGAGGAGATTCAGTCTTTACCAGTTCCTTGTTCTTGTCTTCTTGGTCGCAATCAGCAGTATCTTGACTATATACAGTTGAAACCAGAAGTTTACATACACTATATAAAAAGACACATATGCTTTTTTTCTCACTGTCTGACATGAAATCAGAGAATCACTTTTCCTGTTTTAGGTCCGTTAGGATTACCAAAATTATTTCTATTTGCTAAATGCCAGAATAATGAGAGAAGGATTTTTTTAGACAATTTTTTATGACTTTCTTCAAAGTCAGAAGTTTACATACATTTGTATGTGCAAGTCCACAATTCTCTTCCTGATATCTTGGTTGATTTCTTTTGACTGTCCCATGATGTCACACAAAGAAGCAGTGTGTTTCAGGTGAGCCTTAAAATACCTCCACAGGTGTGTCTCTAATTAACTCTAATGTTGTCAATAAACCAATCAGAAGCTTCCAAAGACATGACATCATCATCTGGGCTTTCCCAAATTGTTTCAAGGCATAATAATGTTAGTGTATGTAAACTTCTGACTTTGAAGAAGGTAATAAAAAATTGTCTAAAAAAATCCTTCTCTCATTATTCTGGCATTTAGCAAATAGAAATAATTTTGGTAATCCTAATGGACCTAAAACAGGAAAAGTGATTCTCTGATTTCATGTCAGACAGTGAGAAAAAAAGCATATGTGTCTTTTTATAAAGTGTATGTAAACGTCTGGTTTCAACTGTAACTATCATTACTAGTTACACTTTCAGTTACATTTCCAAGGTACATCATTTTACTTTCATTTGGTATTTCATACCCCAATATATCTTTAATTATGGCACCGACATCATCCCAAAAGGAGCGCAGCCTGGGGCACATCCAGAAAACATGTGCATGGTTAGCTTCCTCGCTCCCACATGCAGAACATAGTTGTTCTCTAGCACTTTGTTGACTTTTAATCTTGGCTGTGATAAAGAAACAGGTCAAATTTTTTCCACCCAGATTCCCTCCACGTTTGTGAACTTGTACACCACTTAACTATTGGTCCAAGTTGTGCTGCCTCATAATAATCTTTTAAATTTGGGAGTGCCATAGCCCCCCCATAAATATAATATATATATATATATATATATATATATATATATATATATATAAATATAAACATAAACACACAGACCTGTTTGAGGCTCCTCTGGTCCTTTAACATGTATAATATAAACACACAGACCTGTTTGAGGCTCCTCTGGTCCTTTAACATGTATAATAGAAACACACAGACCTGTTTGAAGCTCCTCTGGTCCTTTAACATGTATAATAGAAACACACAGACCTGTTTGAGGCTCCTCTGGTCCTTTAACATGTATAATATAAACACACAGACCTGTTTGAGGCTCCTCTGGTCCTCGGGGGACATGAAGGAGCAGCCTTTGTGGTCCTGCTGGAGGCAGAAGCTGCAGATGGGACGGTCATGCTGGCTGCAGAACAAGTCCATCAGCTTGTGGTGGTCTGAGCAGATCCGCTCCGACAGGTCTCCGACAGGCTCACTCAGCTGGTGGAAGCTCAGGTTGGGGTTTTCCCGGTGAGGGCGCAGGTGGTCCTCACAGTAAGAGGCCATGCAGGTGAGACAGGTCTGGGACGCCTCTGCTTCCATACAGGTATCACAGCGGATCACTATCACCTATCAGCGGATAGTTTTGGATTTTTCATTAGTTTCAGTTTTAATTTTGTTGTGAATTTTTGTTTTCAAATTCAGTTAGTTTTAGTTAGTTTTTAGAGTGAGTTTTCTAGTTTTAGTTTAGTTTTTATTTTTTGAAAATGCTTAGTTTTAGTTTAGTTTTTATTAGTTTTAGTGTTAGTTTTAGTTTTTTCTGTAATGGGCTATGTGTTGGTGCCAGATTCAAAGAGGTCATAATAAATGTTTCCTTTATTTCCTTTGTTTTATCATCTCAGCCCCAATAAGGTTATTAACTGTTTTGTATTTTGGTTCTAGTGTAAACATCCCAGTCTCAGTAAACATATTCACCATGTGTTGCATGTTCAAATAGAAACACTGAATTATGAATGAAAAAAGTTGACAAAAACGAAAACTAAGGACATTTCCACTATAATTATAGTTAGTTTTAGTTAGTTTTGTAACCACACAATACAGTTTCAGTTAGTTATTGTTTTTCAAAAAACTCTAGTTTTTATTTTTATTTCAGTTAACGAAAATGTTTTTTCAATTCTAGTTTTAGTTATTTCGTTAGTTTTCGTTAACTATAATAACCTTGTCCCGGTCCCGGTCCTGGTCCCGGTCCTGGGCTCTGCTCTCCCCCGACAGCAGACCAGGGTCACTCTTGTTGGTCCTCATGTTGAAGGTCTCCACCACGGTGCTGAGGACCGTGTTCTTCTTCAGCTCCGGTTTGGTGGCGAAGTGGGTCCGACACTGAGGACAGCAGTAGGAGTCCTTCCAGGTGGCCAGGAGGCAGTCCTGGCAGAAGTTGTGTCCACAGGGGATCGTCACAGGACAGTCAAAGGGACTGAGACAGATGCTGCAGGTCAGCTCGTCCTCCAGACTCAGCAGAGAGAACGGGACCTCACAGTCCACTTCAGCCATCTTCTCATGAAGACCAGACTCTGATATCAGGCTGAGAGAGGAAACCAAACTTCACTTCTGCTAAATAAATAAATAAAAGACCGACAATTGCGTCACATAGAAGATATTCTCACCATATTATTATTATTATTATTATTATTATACAGCCATAAATATAAAGGCCAACTCTCTGTATATAACTTACCGTTTGTGTTGTGCAGATAAATCAGCTCACACGCACTTTATTATATTTTTTACCCGACGACTCATGACGCGCTGACGTCAGCAGGCAGTTCTCTGTGTGTGTATGTGTTCTTGTTCTTTGTACATAGTGGGGACATTTCGGCCGGAACGAATACTAGAATTGAAAAAACATTTTCGTTATCTGAAATAAAAACAAAAACGAGTTCTCTATTAAACGATAACTAACTGAAACTGTATTTTGTGGTTCCAAAACTGACTAAAATTATAGTGAAAATGTCCTTCGTTTTGGTCTTTGTCAACTTTTTTCATCCGTAAACCTTTTTGGTTGATATGAAATCTATTTCATCTATCTGGTTTTATGACTTAA